>NC_138184.1:149995895-150204716 GCF_964194105.1 Spermophilus citellus | reverse complement strand
AAAAAATGAACAGAATCTTAGCATTTTGAGGTAACAGCAAATGATGCAACACATGGGTAAATAGAATCCCACAGAGAAAGGAGAAAGAAAAGATTTCAAGAAATAATTTTGATATAAAATACTAACAGGTCAGAGAAGCTCAGCAAATCCAAAGCAGAATAAACAAGAAACCACATGGAGGTAGAATTGGTGGGTGTCATGAGGTTTGGATTTCATGCTTTAGTGAGCAGCTTTCTTTGGTTGAACCAAGAGAGCTTCTCGATAAAATGTGTGCTTTAGAAAGACACTTTGAGTTGCAATAGGAGGGCGATAAAAACAAAACAAAACAAATGCCTAAGATGGCTGTGAAGGTTTGGGTCTGAGTGAGAATTGGTGAGATTCTAAATGGAAGCAAAAGAAGCCTAAGGGGAATGAGTAGATTTTATAAATGTTTCAGAGGTAAAACTGCAAGGCTCCTTGAGAGGAGATATGATGGTGACTGTGTCAAGGATGAAACTTTGGATAAATGAGTGGGTGATGTTAGAGATAATGGGAAAAATTATGAATTTAGAAATAAAGGAAGAAGGGAACCGAGGTACTTCCAAGCAATCCAACATGGCCAGTGATCAGTGCGAGACATGTGTAGGTCATGAGAGAAGTTAAAGCCAGAATTATATCTATAGTCCCTGAAGCCACAATTTATTCCCTTGGAGAGAATGTGAAGATAATGGGTTGATCACAGGGCTTAGGTTTCTAGTTAGAAAGAGAGCATGACCAGTTCCATTCATTCTCCTGGTCTCCAGGAATGAGCTCCAGAGGCCAGAGACTTTTCTGTCTAGCAGTTTCTACACACCTCAGGTGCCCAAAACTCTACACCCCATTAATAGTGTCCAGGGCCAGGCACAGTGGCACATGCCTCTAATTCCAGTGATTTGGAAGATTGAGGCATGAGGATCACAGGTTGGAGGCCAGCTTGGATAACTCTATCAAAATAAAAATTAAAAAAAATTAAAAGGGTTCAAATGTAGCTCAGAAGCAGAGCACCGTGGGGTTCAGTCCCCAGTACTGCGCAAAAAAAAAAAAAAAAAAAAAAAAAAAAAGCATCCTGGGCCATTGAAAGATGTGATCTCATCCAGCAGCAAAACAGGGATCAAACCAGCTATGAGGTCCAGATGGCATCTCCCAAGGGTCGTCAGTAGGAGATTGTCAGGGTTTTTAGCTCCCCCCCTTTCCTCCTGACTTGTGGGAGAGATGGGAAGAGCACGCCCCTGACCAGGAAGAGCCAAGAAAGGAAAAGGCTGACTGATCACCTGCACCCAGCCCTCCCTGGCCGGAGGACAATCAGACGCCTCAGGGAGACCAGTCAAAGCAGGATCTCAGTTTATTGAGAAAACACACACAGCTAATATAATGTACAGGAGCCAATCAGGATATAGGTCAGCAGGGTGGGGAGAGTTCCGAGCCTATCTTAGAGGTGGTCTGATTTTTCATCACCCCACGGTAACGCCTTCTGGCTGATCTCTAGGTGCTATCTTAGCCACATGTGGCCCCAGGACCAGGAAGCAGGTAGCACATTAGGTTTCTTCTTTTCTGATGCAACATGCCCCACATGTTGCATGCCCTACATCAAGTTAGATTTCCTCCTTTCTGATGCAACATGCCCCACATGTTACATCATGCCCTACAGGAGATGTGCTGTTCTTATCAATGGGAGTTGCTCTTTCTGTTAACCAGCAGGGAGGTCACCCAAGGAAGCACCTCAGGCCCATCATGTGAAGTGATGCCAGGTGATCTGGGTCACTAATTCCCTCCCTTTGGCTTCCTGGTACTGACTCCTATGGGGGAAGAGCAAAGGCTGGAAAAGTTCATCACTGAGTGTTGTCTCCACCCTGTCCAGGTGATCCTTTCAAATTGTGCCTCCTCCTAAAAGTATGTTCACTCTCTCACTCCTCTTTCCTCCCTACTCCTGCCATCTGACAATCTTATGCCATCTTCAAGTAGCCAAGAACCAGAAATAAGCACTCTGCTTGCCAGGTAGGCTTCTCAACCAATTTTTAAATTAGTATTTTATCCTTTACCTTTGGCTTTGGAAACTAAGTTACAAAGAACTTGGTTACTTTTTCTTTGATTCCTTAGTGCCAGCACATGATAAAGCAATAAGTACCTCAAGTATAGTTCACAGCAGGAAATCATTTACAAAATACAGCCCATCCTTATCCATGGGTTACAAATCTACAAATTGAACCAACTTCAGATGGAAAAATCAGAAAGAAAAAGTCATATCTGTACTGAACATTTGCAAACTTTTCTCCTGCATTAGTCCCTAAACAATACAGTAAACAATTACTTCCATAGCATTTACATTGTACTGAGTATTATAAATAATCTAGAGATGATTTACGGTGAATAAGAAGATGTGCACATATTGTATGAAAATACTATGGCATTTTATGTAAGATGCTTGAGCATCTACAGATTCTGATATCCACAGGGGGCCCTGGAACCAATCCCCCGTGAATACTAAGGGACAACTGTACCAGAAAAAATGCATCTGTTCACATACCAAAATAGTATCCTTTCAAAATAAGAGAACAGGCCTAAGATGGATCCCTGGGAAACATGAACATTTAAAGTTCTGGTGGAGAAGAAATGGAGAAGGAAGAGAATGGACTTAACAGAATACCAGAGAAGTAACAGTTTTAGGAACAGAGTTACCAAAATCAATGACATACACTAAGACAAATATTGAAAAATGTCCATTGGTTTTGGCCCTTGAGTCTCTATCCTATTAACCTTTGTCTCTGGGGAGGAAGCAATGGAGTATGGAATCAGAGAGATGAGTTTCCATTTTAGCTCCCTACACCATACACATGCTGCCTTGGAGTTAACCTCTCGTTCTCCAATTCCTTTCATTTAAAATGCTTCCTCTAAGTCACTGATTTTCAAAGCACCATCCTGAGAACAGCAGCACCAGCAGTACCTGGAAACTCATGAGCCCTACCCTGACCTGGGGGTGCACATAGCAATTTTCAGAAACTCTGACGGTGAGCCCAGAGAACTACACTACCCAGCCCCCTAGGATGCCTTGATAGACACTAAAGTTGGAGAGTCCCTGTTCTATAGAGTTGTCACAGTGCAGAAAAGAAGCACTTGCAAAGGTAGTACTGCCAACACATGGTAGATCTTAAGTCACTTCAGTGACACCTCTGTCCCTTTGTTCCCATCCTCATGCTGGTCTTCCTTCCTTCACCACAGTTCTCTCTCTCTTCTTTCTTCCCCATTTTATCACAAAGAAAGTGTTTTAAATGAAAGGAATTGGAGAACAAGAGGTTAACTCCTAGGCTCCAACCTACTTCACTCCCCTGGGCCAATTATTGAGAACGTGGTCCACATGTGATGAAAGAACCAATGAGTCCGAATTCATTTTCCTTTTACTGAACAAAAAAAGAGCTAATCAGCTATTGAAAGTCATGTAGGAACCTCCACACACAAAGCCCAATGATTTGGCTGAATTTTTCACTTTCCAATTGCTTATGTTGGTGCTGTGTAGACAAAACCTAAACTAATTGCTCTGTAGGTTTCTGGCTCTAACCGTATCAACAGAATGTGGAAGTCCTAGTCAGAAGATGCAGCCAAATGGGGTTTCCCGGGAAGAGGAAATAAGCGATGGCTTTTCCCTAAATTTGGGTCCGTATTTATTTCTAGTAAAAGCTAATAATGAAAATTGCTATGTGCACTTGCTGCAAAATACACTGAAAGGAACAGAGCATCATTTACTTGGCACAACACAGTTTTGCTCCATAGTTCTTGTTGGTATAACATTTTCATCATTCACCAGAACTTTGTTTTTCTAATCACTAGATTGATAGAAGTAAATATGGAGTATCAGAAAGAAAGAAAAAGCTTAAAAACAAATAATTGAGTGTGCATTTTTATCAAACTCATGGCTTAATTGATAATCAGTGCATTTCCATTCGGCTTAAAACCAATTATTGTAATTTAGCTCTACAATAGAAAATTCTTCTTTTAAGTTATTTGAAGTACTCGAAATAACTTTTAAAGTGTCACCTGTTAAATAGATTTTATTAGGCAAGATTATGTACAAATGAGTATCAATTCTATTTTGGGCAAATGTCAAGGAGCTTCAAAAATATATGCCAAGAGGGTATTGTGCTATGATATATGGGGTAGTGTTAACTCTCTTAACATCTCTCTGGTTTACCATGTCTGTAGCACTGTGGACTTATCAACCTTCATCTCATTTCTCTAAGGGCTATTTTTCAACTCCCCTAGCTACACTGACTTCCCTTCCTGAGGGGTCAGCGACTGCATTTCCTCTGTCATTACTGACAGCAAGCAAAGAGGGTTTAAGCAGCCTCAGAATCTCAGCACTGATTGCTGGGCTGCTCTGGTGCCCTGAATTAAAATCCTTCTGGCTTTCAAGAAATAGGCAAGGGCTTTCTTCTAAATGCAAGTCCATAGTAGGAACTTGGGTCTAGACCTCTGATAAATTTGCCTTTTTCCCCCTTTTTTTCTTTCATTATTACTATCATTGCTATTGAATATTTACTAGATTTGCAATGTTCCAAGGATGGATGGGTAAATTTCCAACCCAAAATTCAACCACAGGGAATGCAAGTTTCTTTATTGCCAGGTTGGTGAGATGGTCTGTGCCAGCTGTGTAATAGTCAGCGTTGGAAGGGCCAAGGCCAGGGAGACAGCTGCCAATTGCACAGCATCCAAAATGTGCATTGCTACAGGACTTCCATGTAATGCCTCACTTAATTTTCACAAAATCCTATCAGAAAGATATTGCTATTATTTCATTTGGTAGAAAAAAAAATGTTGCCTCTCAAAGGGGTTGGAGACTTTACACAAGGACTCAAAGAACTGTCATTCTCATCGCTAGCCCAGATGTGATTCACTCCAGATACCTGATCTGCCATGCTATAGCTTCCTGTCCTTGTCACTCTTCTTGGAAGCCTTGGTGCAAACTGAAGACAGACTTTCCTGATGACACCAGCAGCCCCAAAGACAGTAGAACATTACCTCCTCTCTCCCCAACCAGCAAGGTCTTCCTGCCTGGCTGAGACTACCCAACCCCTTCCGGGAACCACCCCCTCCCACACTGAGTGTGGCTTGAATCACACCATGTGGTGCTTGCTCTTACTATGTGACCTTAGCCATGTAACTTGGCCTCTCTAACCTCAGTTTCCTCTTCAACCAAACGAATATAATGATAATGATCAGGCTCTTTGGGGGCATGTGCATCACAGATAGCATATATGTAAAGCTGCTGCCCCAGTACCTAGGGACCGAGATGTTCACTCAATGAGTATACCATCCTTATTTTTGATAGTGCAGCTACCAGCTTTTCTGTAGTTCTGATATGCTCCAGAAAACCCTCAGCTTCCAGAATGCCCTTCTCCAAACTTAGAGGAAGATGGACTCTTCCCTGTACAGAGCTGAACTCTGATGATGCACGGGAGAGAATGCTGGTTAGAAGTCAGGGTCCTGGGGTCCAGGACCCCAGCACAATGCCTAGCAGCATTCCACCCTCCCCTCCCAAGTTGAGCCTCATATTTTCACTTGTGTGATAGAGATACAGAATATAATTTCTTTAGGATCTCCTGGGGCCCTTTTAGGGAGTGATTTTGCAATTCTAGTCTTTCTGAGGAAAGAAGTAAAAAAAAAAAAAAAAGCTTAGGAAAAGGACAGAAATCCAGAAATGAGGGGAAATGATGATGATCAGGCACTTTGGGCATGCGCATCACAGATAATATATATGTAAAGCTGCTGCCCTAGTACCTAGGGACCATGTATTCCAAGCTTCCATTTATTAGGACCATGTATGAGGGTATCAGAAAGACACTCTGAAGCCAAACAAACCCATATCCCAATCCGATCTGTACCCAAATTTGTTTTGTGGCCTGAGATCTGCAATCCCTGTGGACTAGAGATACTGATGCTTGCCTCTCAGGGCTGTTGGGAAAGTTACATGAGAAACTCATGCCCAGGGCTTTTCACTCCGCCTGCTGTTCAAAACACATATGGCGGCGAGCAGTAAGGCTGCAGCCCGAGCTGCCCGGCTCCCTCGGCCCCTTCCCCTTCTCCTCTCCGCCTTTCCGCTTTGCTGCTCCCCAGCTGTCTCTCCTCCCACGCTCAGTCCCTAAATCTAGATCTCAATTTCTTTCCCCCACCCCGCCTGCTCTCCCGCGTGTCCAGTACCGGCCTGCGAGGCCCCGAGGTGCTGCCCCCCCTCCCCCAGCCCGCACCCCCTCCCTGGGGGTCCCGAAGGCGACAGCTGAGCCACCACCGCGCCGCCGCCGCCGCCGCTGCCTCCCACGGAGCACCATAGAGCAGACTCTTCACCACGCGAGTGAGCTGCCGAGTTAAATGAAACAGCTGATAAGATGAGTGACAATTTAAAATCTAAGTGATCCAACATGGCGGCGGACGCGGAGAGAGTCTCTAACCCCTTCAGCTGCGCGAGCATAGGGAGAAGTAAACTGTCAAAATACTGTTCGCTCAGGAACACTAGGCACTGTTGAGCTGAAGGGGATCCCGGGTGAACAGTCTGCCCCTCTCAGAACACACCGAGCCCGGATTGGGCTGCATTCTAGTTCTGGTTCGCCTGCTTCTAGTGACTCAGCACTAATGATCCCGCTGAAATAACTAGTCGGCCCACCTGAACTCACAGAGGTTAAAGCCAACTGAGCACGATAGTCAGACCGAGGGTATCCCTCTACTGACAACAGAGGTCCCTTGCACCAGCTACCAGGGGAGTTGCTACCTGAGGGCAAACAAATTCGCTGGGGGTCCTCAGCCCCAAGCCCTACAAACTTAGGGTCTGAGGGAGGCAAACAGAAAGGGTGTGCCCAGGCATCCATGAAAACAGGGCTCCCAGGAGCAGCAGACCCGGCGTGTAGCCAGTAATGTGGTAAGCGTCACAGGTGAGTGGGGCCTGGATTGAGGAACCGCAAGAGAAGGACCTAGGCACTCAGGACTGGAGACCCACACAGTCTGGGAAGAAGAGCTGAGGCACAGTGATTGGTTCCCACCTATCAAGAGGAGAAGCCTGGCCCAGTGGGCATAGCTCCACCTACTGGAAGAGAAGTTAATCGAGCTCTATGACTGCATTTATTATTATTATTATTTTTTTAATGATTATTATTAGTATTTTTTTAAAACTTTTTTTTATTCTCACTTTTTGTAGTTGATGTTGTTGTTGTTCTTTAACTTTCTTATTAATGATTTCAATTTTTTTTAATTCTTTTTATTCTATTATTATTACTATTATTTTTTAAACTACAATTTCCATTTTTTATTATCATTATAATTTTTTTTGTTTGTATTACATTTTTATTTTTTCGTTTTTTCTTTCTTTCTTTTCACTTTTTTTCTTTAGTCTTTTCATTTCTTTTCAATTTTCTTATTTCCCCTCTCTTGAATTCCACCTGCCTACACTCACTCTCTTTAGTGACTTCTTCCCTTCCCTTCTAATACCTCTCCTCCCAAGCATCAAATAAATTTATAAGAGTAAACAGTAACTCAGCAGTCAAACAGAACAAGAAGTATCATGAGCATAAAAAAGCAAGGAAGAAAAGGAGTACAAACAATGAAAGACAGCCTAAATATTCAGGAGGACCTGGAGTCATCAGAAAAATGGCCATATAAAGAACTCAAGGAACACCTTAGACAGATGGAAAGGAACCTTAAAGAGCACATTGAAAAGGAATTACATAAACAGATAAAAGAAGAAGTTAAGCATCTTTATCAGGAGATAGAGATTATAAAAAAAATCAAACAATAATTCTAGAAATGAAGGAAACGATAAACCAAATTAAAAACTCAATCGAGAGTATCACTAACAGCGTGGAGCAAGTAGAAGCCAGAACGTCAGATAATGAAGACAAAATATATCATCTTGAAAAGAGTCTAGCCAACTCAGATAGGCTGGTAAAAAATCACGAGAAAAACATCCAAGAGATTTGGGATAACTTAAAAAAACCAAACTTACAAGTCATCGGGATAGAGGAAGGCACAGAGATTCATGCCAAGGGAATGAGTAACTTGCTGAAGGAAATAATTACAGAAAACTTTCCAGAAATAAAAAAGGAAACAGATATACAAATTGTAGATGCATACAGGACACCGAGCACACAAAATCACAATAGACCAACGCCAAGACACATTGTTATGAAGCTATCCAATATACAGAACAAAGAGAAAATATTAAAAGCTACAAGAGAAAAGAGGCAGATTACATTTAGGGGTAAACCAATAAGGTTGACAACGGATTTTTCATTACAGACGCTGAAAGCGAGAAGATCCTGGAAAAACGTATTTCAAACACTGAAAGACAATGGATGCCAACCAAGAATTCTGTATCCAGCAAAATTAAGCTTCAGATATGACAACGAAATAAAAATCTTTCATGATAAACAAAAGCTAAAAGAATTTGTAGCCAGAAAACCAGCATTGCAAAGCGTCTTGAGCAAAACTCTACACGAGGAAGAAATGGAAAACAATAACCAAAACCATCAGCGGGAAGTGCCTCGGTAAAGACAGAGGACAGGGGGAAAGCTAATCATGGAGAAACAAACTAAATTAGGGAAAAAAAAGAGATAAATAATCAAACATGGCACGAAGTACAAACCACATATCAATAGTAACTCTAAACATTAATGGCTTAAACTCTCCAATAAAGCGACATAGGCTGGTAACATGGATTAAAAAAACAAATCCAACAATATGCTGCCTCCAGGAGACACATCTGATTGGAAAAGACATACACAGGCTCAAGGTAAAAGGTTGGGAAAAAATATACCAAGCACACGGTCCTCGTAAGCAAGCAGGGGTAGCCATTCTCATATCGAATAAAATCGACTTCAAGACTAAGTTAATCAAAAGGGATAAGGAAGGACATTATATACTGTTAAAAGGAACCATTCACCAACAAGACATAACAATTATCAATATTTATGCACCAAATAATGGCGCTGCGACGTTCATAAAACAAACTCTCCTCAAATTCAAGAATCAAATAGACCACAACACAATAATCATGGGTGACTTCAACACACCTCTCTCACCATTGGACAGATCCTCCAAACAAAAGTTGAATAAAGAAACTATTGACCTCAATATCACAATCAATAACCTAGACTTAACTGACATATATAGAATATATCAACCATCATCAAGTGGATATACTTTTTTCTCAGCAGCACATGGAACCTTCTCAAAAATAGATCATATATTATGCCATAGGGCAACCCTCAGTAAATATAAAGGGGTTGAGATAATACCATGCACTTTATCAGATCATAATGGAATGAAACTGGAAATAAATGATAAAAGAAAGAAGGAAAAATCCTACATCACATGGACAATGAACAATACGTTACTGAATGATCAATGGGTTACAGAAGACATAAAGGAGGAAATAAAAAAATTCTTAAAGATAAATGAAAATACAGACACAACATATCGGAATCTATGGGACACAATGAAAGCAGTTTTAAGAGGGAAATTCATTGCCTGGTGGTCATTCCTCAAAAAAAGGAAAAACCAACAAATAAATGAGCTCACACTTCATCTCAAAGCCCTAGAAAAGGAAGAGCAAAACAACAGCAAATGTAGCAGAAGGCTAGAAATAATTAAAATCAGAGCAGAAATCAATGAAATTGAAACAAAAGAAACTATTGAAAAAATTAACAAAACTAAAAGTTGGTTCTTTGAAAAAATAAATAAGATCAACAGACCCCTAGCCATACTAACAAAGAGAAGAAGAGAGAGAACTCAAATTACTAACATACGGGATGAAAAAGGCAATATTACAACAGACGCTTCAGAAATACAGAAAACAATTAGAAATTATTTTGAAAACCTATATTCCAATAAAATAGAAGAAAGTGAAGACATCGATAAATTCCTTAAGTCATATGATTTGCCCAGACTGAGTCAGGAGGAAACTCACAACTTAAACAGACCAATATCAATAGATGAAATAGAAGAAGCAATCAAAAGACTTCCAACCAAGAAAAGCCCAGGACCGGATGGGTAAATGTCTTCTTTGATATAATGAGAGCAACTATGAACAGAGCAGGGAGGAAGAGCAGGAAGAAAAGATTAACATTAAACAGAGACATGAGATGGGAGGGAAAGGGAGAGAAAAGGGAAATTGCATGGAAATGAAGGGAGACCCTCATTGTTATACAAAATTACATATAAGAGTTTATGAGGGGAATGGGATAACAAACATGGAGGGAAATGAATTACAGTAGATGGGGTAGAGAGAGAAGATGGGAGGGGAGGGGAGGGGGGATAGTAGAGGATAGGAAAGGTAGCAGAATACAACAGTCACTAATATGGCAGTATGTAAAAATGTGATGTGTAACCGATGTGATTCTGCAATCTGTATTTGGGGTAAAAATGGGAGTTCATAACCCACTTGATTCTAATGTATGAAATATGATTTGTCAAGAGCTCTGTAATGTTGTGAACATCCAATAAAAAAAAAAGAAAAGAAAAAAAAAACCACATATGGCTCCCTGTTTCTTTCACTCCTGCTCATAAGAAATGAAGAAAGGGTCAGCATGAAAGAGCATCTGTGAAACTGAGATATAGTCAGGTAGATATTGTTGGTCTTCGTCTCTCTTTCCTAGCCCCAGATTTCCTTAAATCCTCATAATTTCCGAAATGGTAAGAGTCATAGTATGCTGGGGCATAGTGGTACACATCTGTAATCCCAGCTACTCAGGACACTGGGGCAGGAGGATCAAAAGTGCCAGGCCAGGCCTGGTGATTTCGTGAAACCCTGTCTCAAAAATTAAAAGGGCTGGGGTTGTGGTTCAGTGGTAGAGCAACCCTGGATTCAATCCTCAGGGGAAAAAAAAAGTCATAATAGCCATAGGAGCATCGTTTGTTATAGTATTTGTTTTCCTCCCAGTTCCAGAAATAGCTTGGAGCAATAAAGGTATAGCCTTATGGAAGCATTCAAATTAACAATATGCAATGATTGTTCTAAACAAGATCCACCATTGTATGCCAAAATTAGTGAGCAGAATTTGAGGAGAACCAGGATATTTTCACAGTTTTAAAATATCTCCTCTAAGATATATATTAGTAATAAGAGGGGAAATTATTTACTTCAAAGTGAAAATGCCTTGGCAGGCCTGGTGGCACACACCTATGATCCCAGTGGCTGGAGAGGCTGAGGCAGGAGGATTGAGAGTTCAAAGCCAGCCTTGGCAACAGGGAGGTGCTAAGCAACTCAGTGAGACTCTGTCTCTAGATAAAATACAAAATAGGGCTGGGGATGTGGCTCAGTGGTCAAGTGCCTCTGATTTCAATCCCTGGTACCCCCAATCCCCCCACCCCACGCCAAAAAATGAAGAAGCCCAGCCGACACTGCCCTAACCAAGAAGCAAAGAACATCATCCTCAGAATTTAGACATCATGTTTTCATTCTGCATTCCCAGTTAGGCTGCACTGAGAAGGCAGCCTTCTGTTTCTACTTTCCCAAACTACATAACCCCCACCTAACAAGTAAAAAGTAAAGGACATGCTACAGCTCAAGGACTAGCCCTCTCTTCAAAGGTGGGCAGATCATAAAGAACTGTCAGACTGGTGGTTGCAGTGGCACATGCCTGTGATCTCAGCAGCTCAGGAGGTTGAGGCAGGAGGATCACAAGTTCAAAGCCAGCCTCAGCAACTTAGAGAGGCCCTAAGCAACTCAGTGAGACTTTGTCTCTAAATAACATTTTAAAAATGGCCGAGGATGTGGCTCAGTGGTTAAGTACCCCTGGGTTCAATCCCCAATGCCAAAAAAAAAAAAAAAAAAAAAACCTGTCAGACTGAAGGAGATAGGAGATATGAGCTCAGAAGATAATGTGGGATCCTGGGTTACATCCTGGGACAGAAAAAGGATGTGATGAGATGAAAACCTGGGGAAACCCTAATCAAGTCTGATCTTATACCTATGTTAATTTCTCAGTTGAGTATTGTGCTATGGTTAACATTTGGGGGAGCTGGGTGAAAGTGTATAAGCAATCTGTATGGCCTTTGCAAATATGGGGAGTTTAAACTGCTCACAAAATAAACACATTTTTTAAAGTGAGATGGGAGAGCTCTTTTTTAGTACTTCCCAAAGTATATTAGAGTAAACATTAAGAAGTTATTTTTAGCAATAGTTTTGTCTGTTATGTTTTCAAAAAGTTTAATTGAGACTTCTTTTAAAAATAAAAACAACTAGGTGGGGGTTGTGGCTCAGTGGTAGAGTGCTTGCCTGGCATGTGTGAGACACAAGGTTTGATTCTCAGCACTGCATGTAAAAAAAAAAAATGAATAAAATAAAGATCCATCAACATTTCATAAGATATTTTAAATATATATAATAAATATTAAATAAATAAATAAAAACAACCATAACTCAAAGGTAGAGCACTCACCTAGTATGTGTGAAGCTCTGGGTTTGAATCCCTGAACTGCAATAATAAGAATAAAATAAATAAATACAAACAGCTAAGAAAGTAGTGAGAAATGCTGTGCTATGTCCCTGGTAGGTTTGACTTTACTTCACCTTTCCTGGGAATATCTGCACTTTCCCCTCCTGTGCCAACACTAAGAGCGTACCAAATGCATCACTCAACACGTCCACAAGAAACACTTGTAAATGGCAGAAGATGACTTGGATCCATTCTTCATCTGCATTAGAAAGTGCATGATCTGGGCTGGGGATGTGGCTCAAGCGGTAGCGCACTCGCCTGGCATGCGTGCGGCCTGGGTTCGATCCTCGGCACTACATACCAACAAAGATGTTGTGTCCGCCGAGAACTAAAAAATAATAAATATTAAAAAAAAATTCTCTCTCTCTCTCTCTCTCTCTCTCTCTCTCTCTCTCTCTCTCTCTCTCCTCTTTCACTCTCTCTTTAAAAAAAAAAAAAGAAAGAAAGTGCATGATCTGGTCTTATTTCTGTAGAAGCCTTTGATCTTCATTATTTACTAATGAACAGCCACTAATATAATATATATGTGTATGTATATATTTATAAATTCATTTTTACAAAAAGAGATTGAGAAACAATGATCTCTTAAAGGGGTGAAGTCAGGCCTCAAATTCTTAATTCTGTTTTAAAATTCTCATTCCAGCATTTAATCCTTGACCAAAAGTAACTCTCTTTTAACTCTGTGAATGCATTAGTCAGAATGGAATTTGGATCTCCAGTTTCATCAAAATTAGGAGCATTTCTAGTTTCAAAAAAATTTTTTTTCATAATATGAAGGACAATGATTCAGTGATTTATGATTTACAGAAGAGACTAATGATTATTAAAATTACAGCATTGCTTTCTTCCTCCTCCTGGTTCTCCTCTTCTCCTGTTAGGCAAATGTTCAAAGAAGATTACATGTGAAATAGAGATATTGCCCTCTGCTTTGAAGGAATGAAGGAGGTGTAGGTTCATCCCACCAATCCAAAGAGACCCCTGAGATTGAACTATGGAAGCTGTAGGTTCACCTGCTTAAAGTATTTTCTTTCCACTCACTGTAATAAGACAAGCTCTCCCCTCTGCAGATAACAGGGAAGCAACATCTCTTCCCACAGTGATCATTTCAGGGATGGAAAGTCACCCAGCCTCAGTCAAGCATGGTCACTCTCAGGACTTGTGCTGTGCCCTCTGTCTTGAAGAACGCAGAATGTAACCCTGGGGCACTGTCTAATTCCATCTGTCCTGCCAAAGGAAAGAAACTTCCAGAGGAAAAATAGTCAATCCAGAGTAAAACAGAGCAGAGATGCAAAGAGAGGAGTTTGGGGAGAAATTGGACCGAGAAAATTAGAAACGAAGAGGTGGAAAGAGAGTGGAACAGAGGGGCCATAGCTTCTCAAAACAGCATTTGGCCCAAGAGCCCCCATCTTTGTTTGAAGTTAACAACTTTTCTGGGTTCTTCAGTTACTGACTTGAAAATATTCCTATTTGTCTTTATTTGGTTAAAGTTGTCATTCTGTCACTTTAAAAAATAAGCATATTAGCCAGGCATGGTGGCACATGCCTATAATCCCAATGACTCAGGAGGCTGAAGCAGGAGGATCACGAGTTCAAAGCCAGCCTCAGCAATGGTGAAGTGCTAAGCAACTCAGTGAGACCCTGTCTCGAAATAAAATACAAAATAGGGCTGAGGATGTGGCTCAGTGGTCAAGTGCCTCTGAGTTCAATCCCTGGTATCAAAAAAAAAAAAAAAAAAAAAAAAAAGCTTAACAATGAACATGACCTCTCTATGTACCTGATCAGATGAAGAAAGCAACCAAGCCCAACAGAAGCTTTTCATACCAGGATGCGGGAACATGGCTTTGAGCACACGACGAATTAGGCTGTGAGTTCCATGTTGGAGCCCAACCATGAGCTTCCCTCCAAGACCTGTGCTATAGGAAATCTCTAGGAAAGAAAAGCTGACTTTAATGCCGCCTTCTCTTTACTGTTCCCCCCAGCAACGGATTCTCATTGCTCTTGTGCAAGGGAGAGAAATCCTCTGACATGTTTTATTAACAGTCAAAGGTTAATGAACTTAACAGTTTATTCCTTCTGACAATATAGTTGCATTTCGTAAGGGTTAAGATCAATGTATAATCGAAGGAAATGAATTTCCAGTGGAGAAATTGTAAGGACTGTAGCATGTGATTGAGGAAGATATTTCCTGTCAAGGAAATTGTCCTGCAATTTACATGAGGAGCTATAAAAGTGGCACTGTAGGTATCAGAAGCTTGAAACTCTCTCTCTCTCTCTCTCTCTCTCTCTCTCTCTCTCTCTCTCTCTCTCTGTATTATTGTTGCTGTTTTTTATTGAACAACTCTTTACATAATTTGAAATCCAAATATATGATCATAGAAGGAGTCAACTCATTATTCTTTGCTTGAGAAACAAGGCATATAATTTCAAAAATATATAATATATAATTTACAATTCCTTCTGTCAAGTTCTTTCAAAATCCACACCCCGTTCTGTCCCAGTTCTCCTGACTCGCTTTGCTTGGGGCATCACCAGCAGGCCGTCCCTCACTATCTGGGTGCGTAAGAATTCCCAAGATGAATGCTGCAAGCCTCGATCTTAACTGTTGTCAAGATAAAGCCATGTGTATGACTTTAATTCCTTCTAATCACAAGGTATACTGAGGGGACACTGGAAAAATGGCTGATTTACACAATTAAATTTTCAGAACATCAAGAAAACATTTGAAGCATGTTGACAGGCTGCATTTCTGGAGAAGGTAAAGGGTAACTCTGGTATTTTCTGGACAGATTTTTCTCATGCCTCTTTCAGGGAAAAGTCTCCCTTACTCCTTAGATTCCTTTTCCCTTTGATTTTCACTATTTTCCATTCTTGTTTATTTTTTTCTTCTCTTTCTTCCATTGTCCTTTCTTCCCATCTCCCCCTTTAATCAATTATTTGGTTAGTATTTACTGGGAAGCTGTGGGTTCCAAGCATTGGCTTAACACTTGGGGTAAAACATGGAAAGATAAGTTCTCTGCTGTCATGATTTTCTGTTGCTGATTAGAAAATCAACACAAATTTAGCATGGCCATCCAATGCTCACTCATGAGCTCCCAACCCTGCCTGGCAGAGTTGGCATAGCATAGCCAGGATCTTGGCTTAGGGTCTCCAGTGTCCAAAATCCAGGTGTCAGCCAGCCTGAGAACTTAGATATAGGCTTTAAGAACAAATCCATTTCCAAACTCATTCAGATCATCATGGAATTCAGTCTCTGGCCATTATAGGACTGAGGTCCCCATGTCTTTGCTATATGTTTTCCAGGGCCACTCTTACCTCCTGAAGGCTACCCACATTCTTTTTCATATGGGCCCCTCCATCAGTGTGCCAAATCCCTCTCATGCTTCAAGTCTCACTGCCTCTTCTGTCCCCAGAGAAAACTGTAAAAGTTTGTGTGAACCTAGCAGGCCCATCTCTTGTCCTGTTATACAGATCAACTCCCTGTATAACAATACATATTCTCAGGAGTGGTATCATCACATTCTCAAATCCCAGGGCCTGGGGTGGAACTTTTGTAAGGGCCATTTTAGAAATGCTTCCTGTGATATCTGTCAACACAGTATGCTTGGTCTAGTGGAAAGGGGGGAGACAATAACTATACAATAAGCCAATTGCATAGAAAAGATAAGCAAAATGTGATACATATTTGAAGGGAATATTATTCAGCCATAAAAGGGAGAAAACTCTAACACATGACACAACATGGACGCATCCTGAGGACGTGAGCCCATGACTCCACTTACAGAGGTACCTAGTGCAGGCAAATTTATAGCAATGGTAAGTAGAATAGAAGTTACAGGGTGTAGAGGAGAGGGAAATGGGGTATTCTTTTTTAATGGATATAGTTTCTCTTGTAAGATGATGAAAACATTCTGGAAATGAATAGTGGTGATGGTTTCACAGTATTGTAGATGTAATTAGAGGCTCTGAGTCATATGTGTAAAATGGTCTGAGTGGTAAACTTCACGTTATATACATTTTACCACAATAGCATAAAATTTAAATGTTGAAAAAAATAAGTGGGCTCATAGGGAAAGAACAGCATAACTTACCTTTTGAAAGAGCCAAGTGTCCTGGGGCAAGAGACAAGACAAGCAGACTGAGGGCGAGAGGAGCAGGCCGTGAACTGGGTGGAAGGACAGTGTCATCGTTTCAGTTCTGTTTTTGGTCATGGCAATCCCAGAGGACCTTGTGATTGTGTTTTGACATGGCTCCTTCTTACACAGGCTGCCTGCAGAGCAAACTTCACTTAGCAATTGCTGAGCCAGGACCTCAAGTGTTGGTGGTGGAGGTTGAATTAAGTAGTTGCTATTTCTTAAATGTCACATTGGTGACCTCCCACTTCACCTTGCTTCTAGGAAATCAAAGAAGAAGGAAACACAGAGAGTGTTTTCATCATCCCCAATAGAAACTCTATATCCATTAAAAACTGTGTGCTGACCCTGGGGCTTCCTCAGATATTCTCAGGGCACACAATACTTTGCAAGTTAAGCACTGTTATCTTCAGCTTTGCTAGCACAACCGTTGGGGTTCTGAACATTTAGATAATTTTCACATGTCAGGTAGCAAGGAGGGCAGAGTAACTTTCCACCCCGGGTCTTATGCTGTTCCCTCGACCTAGAATGTCTATCTCCTTCTTCACACTATTACCAGCACCATCCCACCACACATCTGCTAAATATTCTTCATCTAATTACTACCCATTATGAAGCAGTTTTCTAGATTTATGTTTAGCTTTTATAGATTGTACTCTGCAGAAGTCCTTGGAGCACCAGTCACATGGATTACAATGTAAAATGTGCCCCTGGGGCTGTGTAGCACCCAAGCTGCACAACCATACATGGCAAACCTCTCTTGAGGTTTTGATTTAAGTGTTATTTCCCCTGGAGGGTCTGGTTAGGCCTCTACTCGTCTTGCATCTGTGTTTTCCTTTCAAGCATCTAGCACAGGCCAACTTGCATTGTTATTTGGATAATCAATGTTTTTTTATTAGAATTCCCTGCTAAACTGTAAGTTTGATTAAAGGGAGAAATTACAGCTGCTTAAAACTTTTGGAACAAATGAATGAACCAGAGCTATGTTTATGTGAGTTCCAAGCAAAGATCTTTCTTGTGTAACTTCCAAGTGCACCATGCCAGTCCATAAAACATGGAGAGCTATAGAACCCAAAGGATTGCGTATTGCCTCTTGAAACCTAATCCTTGCATTACTCCTTTTTTTTCTGCAACATGTTAGATGAATAACATTTTTTATTTTGCAATTTTGTTCAATGTGTTCATCATGATACTTAACATGCCTGTCTGCTAACGGACCCTCTACAGAGCAACACTTTATGTTAGGTGACTATACTGAATGGAAACTAAGTGCCTCCCACACAAATTCATATTCTCCTGAACCTCAGAATGTGACCTTGCAGAAACAGGGTTTTTGCGGGTGTGATTTGTTCAAATGAGGTCCTATGGGATAGGTGGTCTTATATGCATTGACTGATGTCTTTACAGAGAGAAAGCTGAGAGATATTTAGACAGAAGGAAAGAAGAGACTAGAAGGTCACAATGGTAATAGAAACAAAGATGAAGTGATGCAGCCTCAAAACAAGGAACACGCAGGACGGCCATCAGACACCAAAGGGCAGAAGAGGCAAGGAAGTGTTCTCTAGAACCTCAGTGGAGTGTGGCCTGCGGACACCTTGATTTTGGCACTCTGGCCTCTGGAGCTGTAAAAGAACAACTTTCTTTTGTTTGAAGCCACCCACTTTTGGGTACTTTGTTAAAGCAACCTACAAAACCTTTCCAAAAACTACATGTGGTCAAAATAATGGTAGGTGCTATAGCAAATAAACCCCAGATGTTCAGTAGCTAAATAATAGAAATGTGAGATCAGGTATTGATAATCTGTTGTAGGTGTTCCAGGCATATTGGTAGCAGTCCTTCTCACTGGGATTCAGTGGCCCAGGCTTTTAGATCTTATGTCTCCATCACATACCAGGGCCTCTTTATTGTCTACGTAAGGAACAAAGAGTTTAGAAGACATACCCACTGCTTAATTGTCTTGACTTAGAAGTGACACAAATTTGTGCTCATGTTCCATCATCAAAACTGGTGATGGGGCCTCACTAGAGAAGGGTAGATACAGGGATTTTTCAGTGACAACTATGTCATGGAAAGGGAACAGGAATCTTGCTGGATAGTTTGCCATCTCTGCTGTACATCCCTCTCTAACTTAGCTAATGTGACCAGTCTAAGCAATGACCTTATTCTTGGCATAAAGCAACATGTTTGGTTACTTAGACTCTTATTCTAAGAATTTTGTTTGAAAACCTCAGAGAGAACTTAGCACGTAGCAGAGGTGCTAAAGCAGAAAAAGTATACTTCCTCAGGTAGGGTCATGGCCATGAATGATTATGAAATGCCCAAATTATGAGGAAGCAGAAATATGAGCAATCAAGGATGAGTATGCAAGTCTATAAGAGGACAAGAAGCTGATACCAAAAAGTACCTCCATCACAGAAACAGCAGGACCCCAAGGTGAAACTCTTCAAACCCTTCTGCTAAGATGTGGTCAGGAGTGCCACTCTTCTGAGGTCAAGCTGACTTCATTTCCTGTTCTTAGGTTCTCCTCACATCCTGGTTGCCACTGCCACACATGAATGTTACCATATCTGTCCCCTCCTGTTACTGTTACCAGGATAATTGCCATAGGTGTTTCTTGTAATCTTATGAGTCTCAGCAAACAGCCATCCTGTACTCATTCCTTCTCACCCATAAGGCAGAAAAAAGCAAATTAACTTTTGGAAAACAGCAAGCATACCACACGGCATCAACCCATTCCCTGGTTTGCTGAGCCATTCTGCTCCCATGGAAAAGCTTTGTGGTCAGCTAGAGTTCATGCTCTATCAATCAGCATTCTTAGTTGCAGACAACAGGATGCACTCTAGCTATTATAAGCAGAAAAAGATCCATTACAGGACATTAGGTCATGAGCAAAACTTGGAATAAGAAAATTAAGTATGGATGCCACCGAGCCAGTGACAATGCAAGAGAATTCCAGAAGAAATGATCTACCATTTAACCAGTCTGGTCTAGCAAAACACACAGATGCTTAGCATCTGCGAGGCTGGGAACTGGAGGGGAGACTCTTCACTGCAGTTATCCCAAAAGAACCACACTCTCTGCCATCTTTCCTGCAGGAAGGGCTGTTCCTTGTATGTGGCTCTGTGCTCATATTGCTCTTTGCCACTTTCAGGTTTCTCCCTGACAGAATCTAGATCACAAATAGGAACATAGGAAGGGAATATGGGAAACGTGATTTTTAGCTTTCCAGTCCTTTTAGGAAGGACAGATAGAGAGGGGTATGAAAAGGTGTGGGATCAGCCAGTCTCTAGGAGTTGTGGTACATGTCAATCCCTAGAAACCAACCTTTTGGAGGAGATACGTGTTCTTACCATACACCCATCCACAGTAGAAGCCATAGTCCATGCAGTGGTCAAGACAGGTGACCCAAGTACAAGGTGGACCAGGTCTTCTGTTCTCAGCAAAAGAGCTGACCCCAAGAGCTTTGACAGGAAAAATCACTTCACTCACTATCCTTTAGGGTTAGAAGAATATGATAACCAGGTCTCAAAGGGCTACTGCAGAAGTTTGAAAATTATTTGATATTTTATAACTGATGCTTTTCTGAGTCCTGGGACGCAGTCTACAAAATCAACAAGTAGTAATGTATGGTACTCAACTCAAAAGATTTCCAGACTCACTCATATTCTAAGAATAAGAAAGGAGGGCAGACTCTAGAAATGAAAGAAAACCTCATTAAATCATTAAAGAATGGAAAATATGAGTGGGACACATAAATTGCTATTTATAAATAGTATAGTCAACTCTAACTTATTAAAGTAAAAACAAAACAACAACAACAAAAAGAGCAATGAAGGCAGCCAGGCAGGGTGGTGCACACACCCTGTGATCCCAGCTGCACCAGAGACTGAGGCAGGAGGATCTCTTGAGCCCATGAATTTGAAACAAACTGAGCAACATAACAAAGCCATCTCAAAAAAAAAAAAAAAAAAAAGCAATGAAAAATAAAACAATAGCAAGTAATTTCTCAGGGCCTCCTTAAGCATGTTCATTTTAAAAAGAGAGAAATGTAATTTTCCCTACCAGGTTACTCTTCCTAATGCATTTCTTTAATCATGTTACTTTCCACTTTTAAAATATAAACATCTCTCCATTGTCAAAAAAAAAAAAAAAAAAAAAAAACACCTCCCGCTGTTGGGACCCTCCTATTCTGGGCCAATCTAACTTTTCAATTTATACAAATTTTACATTTTCTGGTCAAGTTGGGTGACTTGCTTGTCCCCCCAAATGCACTGTGGAAACCTGCCTCCATATGTTTATTCATGTTGTATTTTCTAACTCAATCATCTCTGATTCTCAGAGTCATACATTTGCTGTAAGGTCTCTATCTCTGCCACCAGCTTTCTGTAAGTTTTCCTGCCAGCACCATGGCCAGGAAAAAGCTCCTCAACCCGACAGCCTCAGAAGCTTTTATCACATATTCTCTTATATTACAGTTTAGGTATATAGGTTTTTATTCTCTTATATTACAGTTTAGGTATATAGGTTTTTTAGCTTTTGCTTAAATCTCTCCCCAACTCCTTGAGGTCAGACTCTGCATCTGATTCATATATACCCCATGGAAAGTGCCTGGTGGATTTTTTTACATGTTACTTGTGTCCTACCCACATGGATGAATGAATTAGAAAGCATGAAGAACAAAGAGTCATTGTACCTAGAATTTGAATGCAGGTGACCAAATGGACTATGCCCAAGTGTAGTTAGCAAAACAAACTGACTTTATGGGGTTTGCACAGTGACATTTCTCCATTTGGAAAGACATCAATCAGCAGATCCTCATTTTCAGTGTTTGCCAAGCTCTTCAACGTTGCAGGAAGACCACGTGTCAGAGGAAGTGATCACTTAATTTTTATGCAACTCACTCTGGTTTGTGCATACTTTGCCATTCGTTAGTGCTAACATGCTCTTCAGCACAAGGCCATATCAGATGAGTGATGGTTTCCTTCTTGATCTCAGAGCACAGTAACCCCAGGCCACATCTGGTTACCGCATACAGTCATTAACCACTGTTACAAGAGCCTCAGCCTTAACGTGGAGACATTTCCGCAGCTCTTCCAGAAGGCTAAAGTATCTGGGTTACTCGGCGTCAAATCCATTTTGTGCACCTCTGTGGGATGGCTCGAAGCAAAGTGAAGTTATTGGGGACCGTGAAGGACCATAAATTGACTCCTAGAGAAACTCCTTCAATGTCAGGCAACGGGGTATGTGTGTTATGAAATTAGAAATATATAGATGTGCATACTGTTGTAAATCAAAGTGTTTTCTTCCCTAGATTGAGGTCTGCTCTTTTCCTCACAAAAGAGGGTGAGCCTTGTTTGTTTTCCTCCCCTCAGGAGCAGCACCTTAGCATGCTACATAATTCCAAAAGATATCAGAAAGTAATCTTCTCTGTTCCCTCGTGGGTTTCAGGAGCTAATCCCAGGGGGGAGAGAATTTTATGATTTATCAGCTGCCTTTTCTAAACACTTCAAAAGTGAATTATTACAATCTGCATGAGGTGCTCAAAATAACCACTGTCTCTAAACACTCATCATCATTCAATCACCAAAGAAGAGGACAATAAAATATGACCAGGATAAAAGGCAGTCCTTTTCTTGAAGCCAAAAGAGAGAGAGAGAGAGAGAGAGAGAGAGAGAGAGAGAGATTCACATAATCATAAATTCTGCTATAAGTTACCATATAGGAAGTGAAAATTTTGATCAAAGAAGAGACAGTTAAATGAAGATATTTGACCTATATTATTTTCACTAGTAGATTGAAATTTTAGCATTAAAAGACTGAGATTTATTTCTTTTTCTTTCCCGGCCCTCCCCCCCCCCCACCTTGGTCTCTTAAGATAGGGTCTTGCTAAGTTGCCAAGTTTGGCCTTAAACTCATGATCCTCCTGCTTCTTCAGCCTCCTGAACAGCTGGAATGAGATTTCTTATTGTCAGAAGGTCTCCTTGAACAGGAGAGAAAGTTTTAAGATGTCATTTCTAGACACTTTTTGTGACTACCTCTGTACTTTACATCCAAGGTGCACCTAAAGGAAGTGTTTAAATGCTCCTTGGTGGAGCAATATTACTTGTCTATTGTTCTTAGTAAAGTGGATCGAGAAACACTAGCTCTTACCAGCCTGGTAGAAATAGCCCAACCATTCCTGCAACATAAAATTTGAGAAAATTCAGCCTTCCTCTGTGCCACTGTGGTAAGGAAAAAGATAGAAGTCACTATAAGAACCATAAAATAGGCTTATGACAAATTGTCTTGACAATATAAGCTATACCCAGGGGAGAAGCAAATATGAAGAATGACAATTTTTTTCCCCCTATTGTTTCCTAGAAGGAGAGAAAGTAGCCCATTCAGACTCAGGTAATGATCTTTGTAGTAATGGAAGTGGCTATGGATTGATTGTGATTTGTCTCTTCCCAAACTCATGCTGAAATCTGATCACCATTGTGGCAGTGTCGAGAGTAAATCTTTAAGAAGTAATGAGAGCTGGGCACAGTGGCACATGCCTGTAATCCCAGCAACTCAGGAGGCTGAGGCAGGAATATCAAAAATTTGAGGCCAGTCTCAACAATTTAGTGAGGTCCTAAGCAATTTAGAGAGACCCTGTCTCAAAATAAAAAATAAAAATGCTGGGATATGGCAGTGGTAAAGTGCCCCTGGGTTAAATCCCCAATATAAAAAAAAAAGGAAGAGAAAGAGAGAGAGAGAGAGAGAGAGAGAGAGAGAGAGGTGATTAAGTGATAAAGAAGGGTTAATACCTTCTTTGGGAGACCAGGTTAATTCTTATAGTCATGAGTGAGCTCTGACTCACAAGGGACTGGATTAGTTACCCTGAGAGTGAGGTATTAAATGAGGCTGCTCCCCTCGATCTTTGTCTCTTTGCATCAGACACTTGCCCTTCTACTCTCTGCAACAAGTCAAAGCAGCAGGAAGCCCTCACCAGGACCTGTTCTGATGCTGGCACCATGCCATTAAACTTCCCAGTCTCTCAAACCATGAGCTAGAATAAAATTTCTTCCTTATAAATTACCAAGTCTCGTGTATTTTGTTATAGCAATAGAAAACAGACTAAGAGAGAAGTCTTTTTAAAGACTTCTGAAAATAGGACAGGTACAGTAGCCCACACCTGTAATCCCAGCCACTCAAGAAGCTGAGGCAATAAGATCATAAATAGAAGATCATAAAGGCTCTGTCTAGTGAGACTTTGTCTAAAATAAAAAACAAAAAGCACTGGGATGTGGCTCAGCAGTAAAGTACCTCTGGGTTCAATCCCTGGTATCACAGGGAAAAAAATAAAATAAACACTTGTGAAATAAACAACCCTTATTGAATACCAAATTGGTATCAGACACTACCCTAGATGCTTGGTGTAAATTATCATAAATATATATCACCAACTGAAGGTACATAACTTCAGTTGCATATTGCTACTCTCATTTTATAGAAGAGGAAATTGTTGCTTGATGAAGACCAGAAATGTAAAGTGAAAGGTTATAATGGGTAATTGATTTACAAACCAATTAAATTCACAAATAGGTATCCCCAAACAGATTACTTCCTACCATTACAATATCCCATGGAATATAAGCTGTTCCTCTTCAAGCTGCCCTTGGTTTCTCTGTCACCCTTGACCTAGAACTTCTCAACATACAGATTCTCCAGTGCCAGGGTCTAGCTACATGGTGGTATACACTATGTGCTTGGATAATGTCTAAACATGAAATCTCATTTGCCTGCTTTTTTTTTTTTTTGACATTTCCTTTCCTGGACCTTTTCGTCACAGCTTCACACACCTCTCATTCCTCTACAATGCACCCCTCAGTCTGGTCCACTGATGACTCTACTAGCCCTGAAACTTGAGCACCCTTGGGAATTCCTCCCAGTGCCCAGGACCCATTCTATCATCCAAGCCCAAATGGTTTTCTTTTTAAATGTACTGGCTCTGCCCTTGAAACTTTCTGTCTGCCTGCATTAATCACTTTTTGAAAGACTATGCCCTATTTTTACTAATTTTCTAGCTGATCTGGCCTCTGTTGACAGATGAACACACTTTCGGCCACATCCTGTCCTCCTTACCATCATTTACCCTCAATGCTCTCTGGCGTTCGTGATTTCTACAGTTCATACTGCATACCCTCCTACACCATCTTGACTTTCTCTCTTATACACTGTCAATCAAACTACCCCGTTATCTGCTGGGCTGTATGTACCCCTGCCAAACAGAAGTCCCTTCAATGCTGTGTGATTTGAAGCGAGAACTATTTGCCTCATTAATATCAGCATGAAGATGTTCCCAATTATCCCAACGAAAAATTCACAAACTCTACGTTTTAAATACACACACACACTTTGGTTTTGCCCAAAGCCTTTCCTAGACATTGCAATGATGTTGAACCTGATCACTGGCACTATTTGTTTCCCTGACTGGGAAACAAATATTCTGTATATACTTGTCAGGGGAATGTCTTCTTCCTACAATCCCTTAACCAGGGTGACTTATTCCAATAACAAGCCTTGATAAAGATAAAAAAAATCTTAATTTTTTTTCTCTCATCATTCTTTACTCTTCCCTCCTTCTCTTACTATTATATGCAATCCACAAAACACCAATATGTACTTTATTAATTGTGTAATGTGTCTCTTTTTATGTATAAGTTTTATACCCCAATTAGAATGAAGACTTCTTTAGGGAAACAATAATCCTCAACAATGTCCTAAACAATACCCAAAACAATAAGCAACAGATACTTAAAAACTGTTTTCTAATTTTATTTTAATTTACTCTGAACGATTTATAGCATCATTAGATACTTTTGTAACTTGAAGACTAGGAGATTCTACACAATCCAGAAGCCTCTCTACATACCATAAAATGAATTTATTTATTTACTTATTGGTGGTATGGGGTATGGAACTTAGGGATGTTTCAACCCTGAGCTACACACCTTTTTATTCTTCATTGTGCGACAGAGTTTCACAAAGTTGCTTAGGGACTTACTAAGTTGCTGAGGCTGGCCTTGAACTTGCTATTCTACAGTCTCAAACTCCTGAGTAGCTGGGATTATAGGCGTGTGATCAGGTGCTGGCCATAAAATTTACTTTAAAGAAAAACAAAGATTGTCTGAGTACTTTGGGGCCTAGTAGTGGAACCCTGATAATATTTAGTTTCTGGTATTCTTGTGTCACTAGAGTTCTAGTTATGTTTGCTCTTGTATCAAAAATGTGTGTTCACTTATAGGATCATTCAAAACAGACACTTAATATTTGCTCAATGATTTCCTACTTGGATTCCCAAACAGCAGTCACCATAGTTGAAAAGTACCATTGGTAAGTGTTAGAAAACAAAGTTCATATATCTAACCAAAACTGTATAATCACCAAAGAGATCATAAAATGTACATTTTATGTGCCTGCAATAAGCATAACAAACATTAAGTAAAATAAAGACAGAAGTTATGTTGTTATTTTAATCTAAGCCACTCACTAAATGGTTTGGCAACTCAACTGTGTAATTTTAAGAACACTGAAATCTATAAACTTAAATATCTAGATTTCAGTTTATACTTTTTTTGTGTGTGGGGGGGATTGAACCCAGGGGTGCTATATCAATGAGCTACATTCCCAGTCCTTTTTAATTTTTCATTTTGAGACATGGTTTTTCTAAGTTATCCATGCTGGCTTCAAACTTGTGATCCTCCTGCCTCAGTCTCCCAAGTCAGTGGGACTATAGGTGTGGGCATTATTAGGTACTTTTGTAAGTTGAAGCTACTTTTAATTTTTTTTTTTTTTTTTTTTACTAGGGATTGAATGCAGGGGTACTTAACCACTGAGCCACATACCCAGACCTTTTAAAAATATTTTATTTAAAGATAGGGTCTCCTTGAGTTGCTTAGAGCCTTGCTAAATTGCTGAGGCTGGTTTTGAATCCGAGATCCTCTTGCCTCAGCCTCCCGAGCTGCTAGGATTAAAGGCCTTAGCGACCACATCTGGCTAAAATTTTTTAAAGGTACTCTCTTTAATAACTTGATTTTCTCTAGCTGCAGCTAACTTGTCAATACAAGTTATGTGCCTCTAATTTGAAAGTCCAAGATGCTCCAAAATCCCAAAGCATGTGAGCACCAACATGATAACACAAGTGGAATATCACACTGGCGTTCGTGATTTCACATGGATATCACACCATGATACTTTGTTTCATGGACAAAATTATTTAAAATGTTGGATAAAATTATCTTCAGGCTACGAGTATAAGGTATATATGAGACATAAATAAATTTCATGTTCTAACTTGGGTGCCATCCCCAAAATATCTAATTAGGTATATATACATATTCCAAAATCAAAACAATATAAAATCTGAAACACTTCTGTTCCCAAACATTTTGGATAGGGATACTCAACCCATATCATTGCAAAGTTTCCATACTTTACATCCTGAAATACATATCCTCACCTACCTAATCAAAGATAATGCTATGTATGGATTTTTTCCCACAACAAAAATCTTTCTTTTTCCCCTCCTCTGTTGTACTTTGTCCCTTGACTGAAGATAATGATTATACTGTGAGAATTATCTCTGTATTTTTCCTATTTCTCAGAAGTTTTACATATTTAATATCTCAACGGTCCTTTTGAAATAAGTATGAGTTTTTTTGTTTTTGTTTTTTGTAGATGTACACCATCTACATCAGCTGTTTAGTTGGTTCGCAATTTTTTCCTAATGTTTTCCACACAAATGGATCTTGTAACCAGTATTTTGATCACAGAATCACAGTATCAGCTTAGTGGCAAAGCATTTTCCTAGCATGCCCAAAGCCCTAGGTTCAATCCCCAGGACTACAAAAACGAAGCATATAACATCCAACCATTCTGAATGCATGTTTAATTCCAACATTATACCTGAGAGTATTTGGTTTTTGTGGATGAATATACCCACCATATACCATGATAGTTAATTTATTCATGTTCACCCTTTTATTTATTTAATGACTAATAATTGAGAGTACTAAAGGCCTGGCACTCAGCTTAATATTAAGCAAACAAAGGTACAAAAATACAAAATACAACACAGGCAGCAATTTGTTAAGTGCCACAGAAGTAATAAACTCAGGAATAAATAGAAGGGCATCTAATGCAACCTTGCATCAGGGCTGGGAGTTCGGGTGCTGAATAAGAACACATTGCTAGAGGAAAAAAAGCAAAGCTGAAATCCAAAGACTGAGCAGAAGTTATCCTGGGAAGTGAAAGGATAATAATAGTTAACACTACAGTGCCTCCTGTGGGCCAGGTACTACTCCTCTCACATGGTGACTTGTGCTTATCTTCAAAATGACCTGAGATGTAGGTACCCTTAAAACCTACCATAAACAAGGAAACTAGGACACATAGAGATTAAATAGCTTTGCTTGAGGTCACACAGCTGGTAAATGCAGAGTCAGGCTCCAAGCCCAAGCATCTCATCCCTGAATATTGTCTTTTTCAACAAAGATAACCTAGGCCCAGGGTCAATAGGAAGAAGAAGAGCAGACCTTATGTGTACTGAGTACTCTGGCCAGTCCCTGGCATGCACAATTTCACTAATTCTTATACAGTCCTATGAATTAAGTGTCATTATTTGCCTCATCATTACAAGTATAGATCCAAAGGTTTAAAATGCTTCAGTAAACACAATAAGCCACCACTTCACATGCTCTAGGATAAATGTACTTTTTTAAAATGTGAAATGATAAGTTTAGGCAAGGATACGGAGAAATTGGAACGCTCATACATTGTCAGAGGAACGTTAAATGCTGCAGCCACTGTAGAAAACAGTTTGGCAGTTCCTCAATAAGTTAAGCATAGAATTACTACATGACTCATCAGTTCCACTCTTGGGTGCATACCCAAAAGAATTCAAAACAGGCATTCAAATCAAACTTGCAGAGAGTATTAATAGCATCACCATTTACAATAGCCAAAACGTAGAAATATCCCGAATGTCCATCAATGAATGAATGGCTAAATAAAATATGACATGTCCATATGTTGAATATTATCATAAGAAGTACTAACACATGCTATAACATGAATGATTCTCAAGAACATTTTTCTAAGTGAAAAAAGCCACATGCAGAAGACTATATGTTATATGACACCATATGCTATGATTTAGATTTTGAATATCCCCCGAAAGGCCCATGTATTAAAGACTTGGTTCCCAGCCTAGGGTGCTATTTGGAGGTAGAAGAACCTTTTAGAAAGCAAGGTGTAGTGGAAGGAAGTTAGATTATTGGGAGTGTGCCCTTGAAAGATATTAGGACCTTGGTCTCACCTCTTCCTCTAACTCCGCTTCCTGATGGCCATGAAGGAAGCAGCTTCCTCTTCCAGGCACTCCCACCATGATGTGTCACTTCATCATAGGCCCAAAAGCAATGAGGCCAACTGACCATGGTCAGAAACCTCTAAAACTGTGAGCCAAAATTAACATTTTCTCTTTTTATGTTGATTACCTCAGGTATTTGTTATTATAGTAATGGAAAGCTGGCTCATATGCTATACATAAGAAATATTCAGAATTGACCAAATTTTATAGAAACAGCAGATTATTGGTTGTCAGAGATTGGCAGGAAGGGCAATAAAAAGTGATTATTTATCAAGTAAGAGGTTTCCCTAATGGGTACATTGATTTTAAATGTTCTGGAACCAGATAGAGATTATGGGCACACAACATTGTGAATGTACTAAATGTTACTAATGGTAGGTTTTATATTATGTGCTTTTAAGAACAATTTTTAAGTTTTAAAAAAGAAAAAAAAAGTTGAGTAATCTGCTCAAGGATACATGCACAGCTGGGAAAAGATGGATTTGAAATTATGTAGGAAAGATAAATTTCAAAAACTTCAAGCTGTTTAATATGACTGCATTTAAGATATGTGCAGATGAGCAGGGAGGATGCATGGCAAGGGGTGAGGCAGGATGGGAAACCGGAATGGCCCCCAGGAAGACATCTTGTAAAGTGGATGGAGATATCCCTAGACAAACTGACATAGGATCAGGGGCACTGATCAAGAGAGAGGGTCACTGACCCCTCTGGAGTCAGGACCTTTTGCCTTTATGTGCTCTTTCCTAGATGAACTGTGTCCTATGAGCTGTAGATGGAAAAAGTAAATCCAATAGAAAGAAACCCAGCCTAAGAATGAAATCAGGAATATCCATGTTTTTATCTCAAACATCTTATCCACAAAACAGGGGTAATAATAATACTTTCTAGTTCATGAATTTGCCATAAGCATCAGATGGGATGATGTAGACAATGTTCTTGGAACAATGCCTGGCTACAAATTCTAGGCCACATGAATATTTACTGTTACAGTTTTGTTATTATTACCTTGACAGTTTCCATAAAGCGTCCCTCAGACCTTTTCTTTTTCATTATACCATAAAACTGGGTGCTGTCTTATCTGGAATGTTTGCCCAAGTACAAGATATTTTATTCACAGGCCAAATCATGGAAACTTGACCTCATGGGAAATAATATTATCAACCATTCCATCTGCATTTTACAACTACAATATAAATTTCCTTCCTGGTTGCTTTGATAACAGAGAAAATTTGTTCTCAAACTAGTCTGTACTTCTCAACCTATAACTTAGTGGCATTAAATAGGAGAGTCCTAAACATCTTTAATATATTAAAAGAAAATATTGAACTGTACCAAATTATTTAAGTAGATCATGTTTTTTAGACCTAAACAAAAACATATGCTTTTACCATTCATATTGTATAAGTTTTGTACTCTTTTTACACTTTCACAACAAAGATAACAAAGGCAAGGAAAAATCAGACATTTCAGAATCTACAACTGTCCATTATGCTGGAGAACTTTCAAGATTCATTCATCGGGTCTCACACATACTCATTGTGTAAAGTGTATATCAGTAAAATGTGAGAATGAGCCCTCTTTTACTGTACCAATGCCTGAGGAAATAATTTCCAATCTTGGTATTTAGGACTGTTTATTAATGATAACAGTGAGATAAGCAGTTTATTAATCCTATTTATCAGGCCATGAAATAACCAAAATTGCCGTAGGCATGTAACAATTTAAAGGAGCTTAAAAAAAAAAAGAAGATATTTTATGGTTCTTTAATCTAAACCAGGCACTTAAGGGTTTTTCTGTAAAGGGTCAGACAGTATATATGTTAGGCTTTGTCAGCCTTAAAGTCGGTCATAACCACTCAACTGTACCTTTGTAATGAAAAATAAGGACAGATAATATTATTGTATTGTATTGTATTGTATTGTATTGTATTGTATTGTACTTATTTTTGGTACCAGGGATTGAACTCAGGGGCACTCAACCACTGAGCCGCATCCCCAGCTCTATTTTGTATTTTGTTTAGAGACAGGGTCTCACTGAGTTTAGCCCCTTGCTTTTGCTGAGGCTGGCTTTGAACTTGCAATCCTCCTGCCTCAGCCTCCCAAGCTGCTGGGATGGGCATGTGCCACCACGTGACTGCTGGGCACTTTTGAATGAATGTGTCTTGTTCTGTTCCAATAAAACTTTATTTTGGGGCTGGGGATGTGGCTCAAGCGGTAGCGCCCTCGGCCTGGGTTCGATCCTCAGCACCACAAACAAACAAAGATGCTGTGTCCGCCGAAAAAACGAAAAAATAAATATTAAAAAAAACTCTCTCTCTCTCTCTCTCAAAAAAAAAAAGATTTTAAAAAAACTTTACCCACATTTCAACAAAGATGAATCTTGCAACATTACACTAAGTTAAATAAGCTGGACACAGAAGGACAAATGTTATAATTCCATTTATATAAGGCATCTAGAATCTGTAAATTCATACAAAAGAGAAAGTGGAATCTGTGGTTGGCAGGGGCTGGAGACAGTGGAGAACTCCCATTTAATGGGTGTAAAGTTTCAGTTTGGAATGATGCGAAAATCTGAAAATAAATAATGTCAGTTGCACAGTACCACAAATGTACTTAGTGCCACTGAATTACATGCATAAAATTATTAAATTGGCAAATTGTATGTGATGTATATCAAAATACAATTTTTCAAAGTTTATTTGTAAAAACAGGCGGTCATCAGACCCCTATCTAAACTGCTTTGTCCTAGTCCTTCTGTGCCTCTGGCATTCTTGTTGCAGCTGCTGCTGTCACTGCTCTTCATTTCATTTCTTAATTAAGCTGTGCAGCCAAAATATTGCTTTGTGTCCAGAAGAAAAACCATTTTCCTTCACAAGAGGCCACAATTCTTTCTTTTCTGAAGCCCATAGCTTTAGTAGGTACAGATTTAGAACTATAAATGTAAGAGTATATAGTTTGTACATTCAAAAATGACCATAATGTACCCCAACACATTTGGGCTGGTTTCCACCATTTCCGGTAGAATCCACAAAGTCATCACTTATGTTTTGCAGTAGCTCATAGCATAGACTAGGGTGCTGGCACCAGGACACACCTGCATGTAGGCTGTGACTGACAAACAGAGTTTGTCTTTAGGAAAAAGTTGTTGGTTCTTGCACAGACTCAACCCTTAGCTTGACTTTCTCTTTTCTCTAACCCATTAGGTCAATTGACCTTGACCTAATTATCATCTCTCCAACACAGTTGGTGAGCGCAAACCTTATTCCTCAAAATTGAAACTCGGGCAAACAGAAATGGGAGCCTATTTTAAAATGATATTTTGATGATATATATTATTATTGGAAGAAATCATTAAGTGGACAATCCCAGGCTATTAAGATCTCTTAAATACTAAAATCCCTAGTTTCCTTAAATCTAGTGCACCAAAATTGATGACCTGAGAGTGGACCAAGGTGCACTGTGATGGAGCCACATGATAATAAATTCTGTACCTTTAATTATGAAATACAAGTTATTTTTACTGATTTGAGAAAACAAATTTCTTGATTTCAAAAAAAATTTTTAACTAAGGAAAAATATTTTTTCTATTACTAATTATGCAATGTTTTAAGAGTATAAATATTATTATCTGCTTAAAAAAGACTAAAATTATAGGATTTGCATACCTGTATAGTTCTTAGTGTTTTTCCTTTCCCCTAATGTTTATAATGAGTCTCTGCAGGTCTATATGGAAAAAAAAATTGATTTTAGGAGTTTGAAAGTGCAGACATGAGATTTCAACAATTTCACTTGATACAAAATAGATCGTTCAACTGTTTAATGCCATTCCTGTTTGTTTTTTTCTTTCAACACTTGATCCTTCTACCAATAAAACAGTAATTGATAGAAATTATATTGCCATTGTTGTGTGTATGAATGAATACATAACAACAAAGCCCACTATTATGTGTAATTATAATGCACCAATTAAAACATGAGGAAAATCCAATTTATTGCAATTTGTAAAGGTACTATTTTCAAATAGAGGAATGTATTTGCATTAAAACACATTTTCTTCAAATAATTTTAATTTGCATTCATTAGAAATTGTGTTTAAAATGTTTATTAAGATAAAAACACAGAAGCAGCACTTTGAGGGTACACTTTAGCCATAAACCTATTGTAACCTCTGCGTTGAGCAGAACCTCGGGTAAAAAAGGAGAAGACAGAGAGCAATGATAACTGAGAATTTATAGTCTCCAAAATGATTAAATTACAACATTCATTTCTAAACACCTGAAGTGTGTACAGATCACTTGAAAAATCACTCTAGTTTCCGGAATGTTACCTATTTGACCTTTGAAAGTGGAAGCGAGTGAATTTTGCCTTCGTGATCCTTCTTTCATCTTGAAGTTTAATATCGTGTCATTGGCTTCCAGCGTCCATGGTGCCAATTTCCCACTGATGTCTTATATCTTGTGTTTCTTTTTCCCAGTTAGTAAAGCATAGTGATGAAATAGGTGAGGTAACTTTGAACACAGAAGGCCCTTGTAATTACACAGTGTTTCCAGCACAATCCACAATGTTCTGACACTGCACATCAGCACAATGATAAGTAAGAGTTGTAAGCTTGTCAGGGAAATTTGGCTGTGAGTGCAGGCTGGGGAAATGTGTAGGGGTGCTTCTAAGCAAAGATGGTGGCTGTGAATACTTGGAAATCAGAATGTTTATGCAGAGAATAAGCAGGCACTCCTGATGGTTTCTAGGAGGGCTTTTATGAGGTTCATTTTTCTTTTAAAAAAACAGAATGTTCCATGCATAAAGTGATTGCTTTTCTTCTGAGAAGAAGCATTCATGGAAAAGGTTGTTTCCAACCACAATGGGATATGGATCACTGTTTAGGTCTGCATAACTGATTTTCTAAAGCTGATTTACAGTTCTCCAATTTGACAAAATTTGATTATCGACATCAATGAGACTCACACAAATACAGCCTCTGATTTCCCATTGAAATGAAATGCCACCCTGCTTGTATTTCCCCTTCATGATCATTACTCTCCAGGGCTAAGGACCTAGAGTACCTGTTTAATCATTATAAATTATTGTCTCTGATTATGCCTAAAAGTGATTAAAATAAGTACTTTTATATAAATTCATGTGTTGTTTCCCTGAATGAGCTTTTCTCCTTTGGCCCCTTTCTTGATTTTTGAACTTCTTATTGCAATTTGACCTGGACACTCCTGGTGTAGCCATTAAGGTGCACCCTGCAACTCTGCTGTCAATCTTGAAAGCTCCAGCTAGTTGTATATGGAAGTGGGAGAAAAGTTCTTCCATGTCTCTGAGCTTCCTTAGCTTCAGAGGTACCTCAGGTAACAGATTTAACCAAAATCACTACAGAAACCATGTTCTAGGAGTCTTAGCATGAAAATAATTTTACATCTTAATTATGCTTGGGACCAAAAATATTTTGAAGATTTTTGGATTTGAGAGGATTTGCATACACATAACAGGAAATTTATTTTTTTCACACATTATACAGGTAACCTGAAGATAGCTTTATACTTTCTTCTTCTTTTTTTTTTTTTTTTTTTGTTAGGATGGTATTTGGGGATTGATTCCAGAGCCTTGCAGTTCTCCTGCCTCAGCCTCCTGAGTTGCTGGAATTATAGGAATGCACCACACCTGGAATTTATACACTGTTCTTTAGTGTCCAATGAATAAACTCTGCACCCATTACTATGATTTTTTAAAAGTTAAAAATTTTAAAGTGACACATAACAAACTGTATGTACAGTATATATAGTAGGATACTGATTCATTTAATACTTTAAATATATATTAAAATACTAATAGCTAAAACACCAAAATATTAGCAGTGGTTATCTTTTGGCACATTATTGGTAATGTTCGTTTCTTACACTTTATCTTACAAATTTTCTATACTAAATATAATACCTTTATTAAATAGTAATTTAAAATACAAGAAATGTCCTTATTTAAATGCAAATGGTAAAACAAACTGGGTTTTCCAGAGTGTCATAAATTTGTCATGCTATCATGTTTATTTTATAATATCACTGAGCTTATCATGTCAGTAAATTTTTTAATGTCCAACAGAGGACTTTTACATGTAAAATGAACTACTCAGAGCTTTCTCAATATGTAACTTGTTATTGTAGTTAATTAAAAGACAACCTTTTCTAAATCTCTGACTTCAAATTGTAGTTCTTGCTAATTTAATTATGAATTAAATAATATTATTAAAAATAAGCATAATCATGCTGGGGTTGTGGCTGGCTTTGATCTCCAGCACCACATTAAAACAACTAAATAAACAAAAATAAGCATAATCACATTTACTTATATTTTAATTAATTTTAATATATTTAATACATTAGATAAGCTAAAAATTATTCAAAAATTTACTTTACTAAGTTCCCTTAAACATTTTAACTAACCTATATGTTTATATTTTTATTTTCTCAAACATCAAATTCCTGATAAATCCAACTTAGAAACTAAAGCAATTTTTGTAAGTTCTTATTGGCTTTTTAAAATATAACAATTTGAATTTATGAGCAGTAAACATTCAAATATTGTTTATAAACTTAATTAATTATATTCCCTGATGCATGTCAGCTTTAAATCACAAGTATCAATCAAGCATTTCTAATTAATAATACAAAACAAATAATTAAATACATATCAGATGACATTCTCTCTAACATGTCATTTCTTGAGCATTTCAAACATGACTATAAAAAATGTAAACCAGCCCTATGATAAAATCTAGTCCCCATAAACTACCACAGTATTAATGTCTTCTATATATTATTTCCTCATCTTTTCCAACTAAAGAGTGAAGAATATTACCTCCAGCAGAGTCATGTTCTTTGGGTGAAGATTCCAAATTTGATCTGGATAATTGGTTTAAATTTGGAAATAGAATGTAGGGTCAGATCTGTGACTGTTTTCCTGTCCATGTTAAATGGGGGAAACTCAAAAGCACATGTTTAGCTTCCATGCCATTTACATCTGCTAAAACACATTCTTTTTTTATTATTATTAGTTGTTCAAAACATTACATAGTTCTTGATGTATCATATTTCATACATTTGATTCAAGTGGGTTATGAACTCCCATTTTTACCCCGTATACAGATTGCAGAATCACATTGGTTATACATCCACGTTTTTACATACTGCCATACTGGGGTCTGTTGTATTCTGCTGCCCTTCCTATCCTCTACTATCCCCCCTCCCCTCCCCTCCCCTCCCATCTTCTCTCTCTACCCCATCTACTGTAATTCATTTCTCTCCCTTGTTTTTTTTTTTTTTTTTCCCCTTTCCCCTCACTTGCTGGGGAACCTCAAAAATCTCTCCCCAGAGCTCTGTGGGCGTGACTGTAAAACACATTCTTTAGGTATATTTCAAATTTCACTTTTGTGCAAATTTTGCTTTCAATTTTTGTTGTCTGATTTAGATTGAGGAAATTCTGTACAAACCACATGTAATCCAGCTAACTGCCTTCAGTTATAACACCCTTCATGAGTATAAAACCCTTCATATTTTATTCATAATCTGTCTCCTTGAACACTATTTGATAGCCATATTAATAGTTACATATTTGGTTACATGTGGGTTATGTAGATATATGTAAATGTTTATAAATTGCGTTAGGTATATACTCCAGCACAGGAAAATATTGTTTCCATGCTTATTTATTTTTTACTTACTTTTATTTCTTTGTTGTGCCGGGGGTTAAAACTAGGTCCTTGCACATGCTAAGCAAGCACTCTACCACTGAGCTACACCCACAACCTTTCCATGTTCATTTATTAAAATTATATTTAGGTCACAGTATGAGAGCAGCTAGTTCACCTGGCCAATAACCCCTAAGGCCAGACATGGCCCACTCAAATTAATCATCTAATAATAGTCTTTTTCACATAAGTATAAAGTATTAATAAATGTGAGATTTTGTAAATATACTGGAGCATCTAATTAACTTCATTTTATCATTATTTTCAGAAACTCTAAGCTGTCTAGGTTAGATTCATAATAAAAATAATCATTCATCAAATTAGCATAACAATAATTTGCCATTGCCTGTGGTGATAATTAACTTGGTTTTCGATTTTTTTATTGTAAATAAAATTACATAGAACTTTCATTTGTTCCAGAATGTACTTCTCTTGTTCCATTTGATTATTTCCTTAGAAAAAATTCCCAGTGGTAATGTTGCTCTGTGAGCAAATGGTCTTAGTTTTGGCTATTGATAGGTATTGCCTTAATCATTTCCAAAAAGTTTATTTGATCACAAATTGTATCAATATTGTATTTATTGGTTTGGGTTGTATATTCTTCAATAATGGTAAATTCATAGATGTTAAATGGTACTAAAACATTAACTCACTAAGGACAACAGATTTTTTTAGGACATTTTGTTACTAAATTTTGCCTAAGCAAAATTTTAGTACATTTACATATGTAGATACATAACCCACATGTGACTTATCTGTTTGAAGCCTTTGTTCATTTGGTCCTGGAGTTTGATATTCATCTAGAAAATTCAAATCAATTTTTTATATTTTATTAACATATTGGTATTTATATTTGATACAATGTGTTTCCCCATTGTTTTATTATATTCATTTTATACAAGTGTTTAAATGTTTTAATTTCTATGGCAATTAATCTATCAATGCTTTGAATAACTATCCTACAGATTTTTTTTTAAGAAATAGATTATATTTTTAAAATATGTGTTTGCTCCATTAGAGCAAGAACCATGCCTATTTTATTCCACCAGAAGCTCTAAGATCTAACGTACAGCCTGACACACAAGGGGTACTGTTATGGTTTTAATATGAGGTGTCCTTGTAAAGCCTGTCTGTGAGAAAATGCAAGAATTTTCAGAAGTGAAATAATTAACTTGTAAGAGTTGTAACCTTATCATTGAATTAATTCACTGATGGGTTATCCAGGTGGTAAGGTGTGGCAGGAGGAAGTAGGTCACTGGCAGTGGGCCTTTGGGGTTTATATTTTGCTCTAATGAGCAGAGTTCCCTCTCCTTCTGCTTCCTTGTTGACATGTCCTGTGCTTCCTTCCTCTGCCACACCCTTTTGCCATGACGTTCTGCCTCACCTGAGGCCCAGAGCTGGAGAGTTGGCTGACCATGCATGGACTGAACTACTGAAGCCAAAAGCCAACATAAAGATTTCCTTCTCTTAATTTTTCTTTTTTGATCTTTTGGTCTCAGCAGCAAAAAAAGTTGACAAAACCAGGTACCAAACAACTTAAAAAAAAAAATTCCATGTAAAGCTGGGCACAGTGGTGCACACCTATATTCCCAGCGGCTCTGGAGGCTGAGGCAGGAGGATGAAGAGTCAAAGCCAGCTTTAGCAATGACAAGGTGCTGAGCAACTCAGCAAGACCCTGTCTCTAAATAAAATACAAAATAGGGCTGGGGATGTGGCTCAGTGGTTGAGGGCCCCTGAGTTCAATCCCCAGTACCAGGGAAAAAAAAAAATTACATTTAAATATACATAACATTTCCCTAAGTGTTTGGCAATTAAATAAATTTTGGGAATACTGAAAGCTATGGCCAATGAAATTTACAATTTATATAAGGATGTTAAAGTCTGAATAGTTTGACTATTAAAAAAAAAAAAGCAGACTGTAGGGGGGCACACCTGTAATCCCAGCGGCTCTGGTGGCTGAGGCAGAAGGATCATAAGCTCAAAGACAATTTTAGCAACTTAGCAAGACCCTGTCTCAAAATGAAAAGGACTGGGGATGTAAAGCTTCAGTGGTAAATCTTCTCTGAATTCAGTTCCAACTGGGGTGGGTGGGCAGTTGACTCATGATTCTGGTCTCTGATCCAAAAATCTGATCCAAGGAGTCACACCTAGTGATAGCCTTCTTGCTGGCAGGATCCCATTGGCAGCTCATCAGTTTGGGAAAGGACAAACCATATTCAAAACAACAAAAAGAGTAACACATATGAAGTAGGTTCATCTGATGATCCTTTCTAACAGCCCAAACTAAACTGTCCCTCTTTCTGAGAAACCTCAACTCATAAGAAATAGCCATTTGTTTTTCATAATTTTCCTCCCTGAAACTACATATTAGAATGTTTAAAATTTTAATTTTGAAGCCTGATTCCATTTCAGAATAAGTAATTTAGTGCAACAAAGAACAATTTAGCAAATACAATTTCTGTTTAATTACCTTTTAAGAAATCAAAATTTTAGCTGGATGTGGTGGCACACACCTGTAATCCCAGCAGATCCGGAGGCTGAGGCAGGAGGATCTGTTCAAAGCCAGCCTCAGCAACTTAGTGAGGCCTTAAGTAATTGAGACACCTCCCTCCCCTGCCCCCATATCTAAATAAAATATTAAAAAAGGGTTGGGGATATGACTCAATGGTTAAGCGTCCTGGGTTCAATTCCCAGTACCAAAAACTAACAAGGAAAGAAAAAGAAATCAAAATCAAAATATTTAAATATTTTAACAAAAACAAAAACCTTAAGTATGACATTCCTGGGTTGAGAGGAAAATATTTTAAATCCTCTTATTTAACTTTTTTTTTCCCAGAAAAGTTATTGAATACAAAAATATTTAAGATAGAAAAAATACAAATCAACTGATTTCTCTTTTTATAAACTTAAAACATAACTGGAGTAACAAAAATCAAGAAATAAAAGAGGGGAAAATTAAGTAGGAAGAGCTTAGATACTATAGTAATCAAGTTATGATGGAGTAGTGTGGAGAGTTATTGAGTTGCGGGGAGAATATCTACCTCAAAAATGGTGGGGATGCAGGTCTTTGGGGAAGGCTATTGGGAGGTGTCAGTTTGACTATGTCTTCTAGGATAGATTCAATCAATATTCAGTGAAAGCGGAACTGACTTGGGAGAAACACAGAGGGTGGTGGTAGGAATAGTATGTGCAAAAAAAAGCATGGAATACCACGATGTAGTTACATAAATGTCAAAAGTTCCGTATGTTAGTACAGAGGAAGTGACAGAGTGGGCCAAAGCCAAAACATGAAGAAATTTGCATGGTACTAAAGTCTTCAGATTCTACCCTGAAAAACAGTGTGGATAACTTGTTAGCCAAGACATCAAAATTTTTGCATTTTAAAATAAGATCACTTTGGAATCAAAAGGGAATATAAATTGGAAAAAAGGCAGGAGAGAGAGCACCAGGAAAGGGAGTTTGGTGAAACAGGTGGGAAATGATACAGTCTTGAGATTGAATGGGAAGAAGAGGTCAGGTTCAATATGTTTAGCGATACAATTGATAAGGTTGGTGGTTAATTGGAAGTGAGGCATGAAGGAAACAAGAATTTTTAATGACTCACAACCTTTCTGAATAGTTGCCTAAACAAACTGAGTGAGCATCTTTTGAGTATATTGAGATTATTGACATATTAAGATTAAAGGACATAACAACATCCCAAAAAAAGATGCATAGAAAGATAGGTTATCTGGAGTCAAAGAAAAGGCTGAGGTAGATATTTGGGAATTAGACATCATGGGTGAAACTGGAAACCATCAGTGAGATTTTTATTTTTTATTATTTTGGTACCAAGAATTGAACCCAAGGGCACTCTACCACTGCACCACATCCCCAGTCCTTTTTAAAATATATTTTATTAATAGACAGGGTCTCAATGAGTTGCTTAGGCTCTCACTAAGTTGCTAAGGCTGTCCTCGAACTTGGGATCCTCCTACGTCGGCTCCCGAGTCACTGGGATTGGGTTTGGTGATACAGGTGTACACTACCATACTCAAAATGGAACAGTGATTTTTGGTGGTGGGGGGGGGTTGTTTTGTTTTATGTTGTGGGGTTGCTTTGCTTTTTTCTTGGTTTTTTTTTTTTTTGTGTGTGTGTGTGTGTATGTGTGTGTGTGTGTATGTTTGTGGTTTTGTACTGAAGATTAAACACCGAGCTTCATGAATGCTAAGTACACACTCTACTACTGAATTACACTCTCAGTCCCTTGGGTAAAAGTTAGATGGCAACAAACATTACAACACAGAATAATTTAATAAAAAAAGAAAAAATACATAGTCTTCCAGTAAAATCTACAGTGGAGGGATTTTATACAAAGAACTGAAAAAGGAAAGCACACAAAACTCTCCATTAGAAATATCTGAACATTGCATTTTATTTGGGGGTCCCCTGTCAAAAAAGTGAAACTTTATCAGATAGTGAATGACATTTATGTTTTTGCTCCATTTTCAAGGAAAACAATTTCCTTGAAGTAAACCAGCTTAGTTTTTCTACAACAAGCAAATGTATTCTTTTTCAGTAGAAATGAATCACTTAAACCCAAACAATAGAGACATCTTTCAACATTGGGTACTTCAAGCAAAAACAGGCAAAAGTCACACTGTTGCTAAGAAGCTGGTGAAACCAACCACAGAAACTAATAGTATGTATTTTACTCACCCACAAAACAAAACAAGCTTTGGCAAACATCCTTTAGCTAAGAATGCTTAAGATGTTGAAGAACTATCACTGTCCTTTGGAGAACTGGTCAAGTGGCCAGTTCTATATCCCAAATGTATTCAAAATATATAACAATTGATCAAGCACAGACAGCAGCCAATTGTAACAGAAAAGGACTGAAAGCCAATGATATGGGACTACGGATGGGTGTCAACCTACTTCCTAGCAGACACTTTGCTTTGAAACCATATGGTGTGAACCATTTCTTGGCAGGTGTCTGACACATATATGAAGGAAAAGTGCTTATGATGTTTTTATTGTTGTTGTTGTTGATCAATGAAAATTTTAGTGTTTTCTCTAGGAGACTTTTTGACACAAAGTTAGCCTAGCCCCTCTTCTCCTTGCCAGCCCTAATAAGTCAATGGCTAACTGTAAGGTTCAGAGCTTAACACAAACCTTGTTAGAAGCAATTTTCAAAGTGTTCTTTGATTCCCTCTTAATATAATTTCAAATTATCAATCAGATAACTTGCACCCTGGTCTCTCAACTGTCTATTTATCATGTCTCTAAAGGAAAACTCTGTTTCTGTATTTACACAACCCTTCAGGCACCAAATGTGTCAGTTTTTTCTACACTAAGGAATTCTCTGAACCTATGCCCACACCAACTGGGTATAAAACAACTGGATTCAGTTCTGACCTGAACTATCTCCTAGGTCAGAAGCAACTCCATGGGTTTGAGGTCTCAGTCCCACCAAACTGCCTTCACTTCAGAGGTCAGCTCCAAGGAAGAGATTACCCATGCTACTCTTCCTGCCATTTTCCCTGATGACTGGCTATATAAATTGGAGATTCCTGGGCCACCCTCCACACATTCAATAAATTTTTAGATTGACTCACACAAAGAACTCAGGAAGCCAGTTTTCTTATGTTTATGAGTTTATTATAAAGGATACAAATAACTAGCCAGATGGAGAGGTAAGAGGGAAAGTTCAGAAAGGGTCCCCAGCAGGGGACTTTCTGGGGTTGGGGTGTGCTCATCTCCCAGCAGGTGGGTGCATTCTCCAATTCAGAAACTCAAAATCTCTTTGTTCAAGAGTTTTTCATAGAGCTTAATCTTTCACTTGGTCTTTGTTGGGAAGAGCACCATCCTAAAGCTATCAAGAGACATCTCCCTAAATCATTCCATTAACATAAACTCTGCTGTAATCAAAAGGGTCTCTTAGGGCTGGGGTTGTGGCTCAGTGGTAGAGCGCTTAACTAGCATGTGTTAGGCACTGGGTTCAATTCTCAGCACTACATATAAATAAATAAAATAAAGATTCATCAACAACTAAAAAAATATTTTTTTAAAAAAAAAGGAGGCGGGGGAGGGTCTCTTAGTGAATACCAAAAGACTCCTACCACTCAGGAAATTCCAAGAATTTTACAAGTTGATGCCAGGGAAAAAGACCAAATATATTTCTTATTATATCAAAGTCTCTTTGGATGAATTGTTAGTGTTCCTGTCAGTAGAGTTGTTCTCTTAGGGGAAAAGAAGGAAAGAGAACAGAAGGGAGGAAAGAAAGAAAGAAAGAAGGAAGGGAGGGAGGGAGGGAAAATTGTCTAGGTCAGTCCTCAGGGACTCATTTAGATCTTCTTCCCCTGGATTTAGTAACCTCACGCCCTTTTACACCTGACATGACTGACAGTGATGACAACCAATCACAACCTTCACCTTCCCATTGGGGCACCAAGATAAAGGTTCCTTAAATTCTTTAATAGAAATATAACAGAGCAACGACTTTTCTATAAAGCCTGAAGAATATATACATTTATTCCATCCTGGTGTGTTTGTCAAGTTCATCTTTTTCCAGATGAGAGAAAGTAAAATGGTTATTGCAAAGCAGAATTATTTAGTGCTCTTGTGACTTACCACGCTATTGGAGAAGAGATTTTGTTTGTGTATTTAGTTAAAAATTTCTTTCTGAACCATGATGTGAACAGGAAAGTATTTGATGGGATCAGTACTGACAATACCTCATGATGTGCAACAAGATATGATGCTGGTACGTGACTAAATGGGAGTTTTGCTCCAGTACTGATCTCCAAGATGCTTTCTCCAAAAAGAATAGCAGGAAGAGAAAAATGTATCTCCAAATCTTAATTCAGAGTTATAGTAGACTATGAAAATTGTGAATAAGATTAAAGTTTAGCCTCTTTTTAGCATGTTTTGCAAAGAAACGGGCAGCAAGCTCAAGATTTTGCTTTTCTCATTTAAGAACGATGACTTCTGGAAGGAAATGAGATGATCTAATAACATTTCCTCATGACATGGAATGGCCAGTAAAGCATGTCTGTTATTTTAAGGCATTGTTCAAGTGGTAGATCTCTGAAATGCACTCAATATTTTGACTTCAGGCCTAGTATGTATGTGTGTGTGTGTGTGTGTATTTTTTTTTTTTTTCCGCAGAGGAGGTATGTACCGGGGATTGAACTCAACCACTGTGCCAAGGGGCACTCAACCACTGAGCCACATCTCCAGCCCTATTTTGTATTTTATTTAGAGACAGGGTCTTGCTGAGTTGCTCAGTGCCTCACCATTGCTGAGGCTGTCTTTGAACTTGCTATCCTCCTGCCTCAGCCTCCGAAGCCACTGGGAATATAGGCTGGGATCATAGGCACCACCATGCCCAGCTCCGGGCCTAGGCTATCTTAATTTTAATGTTAAAGATAAGATTTCCCAATTTGTTTTTTTTTTAATACAAATTGTGGTTTTATGGCTTCAGCCCCATAGGTGTTTCTTTTCTAATACATTAGGATTTTTTTCCTCACGTAGGGGTAATAAGCAACATACTTAGGAGAACATTATTTCTAAATAATATTCAAATGCTACTACTAAAACATAAAGATATAAGGTTAAAAGGCAAAAGCATTCCCAAGAGGTATAATAGGAATTATTCTGTGATTATGTCCCAAATTGTAATTGACTTTCTGGTAACAAGAAAAGGGTGAAAGTAATTACGGTAACAAATGTTCCATCATTTCTGAATTCACGTTTGATCCAAATGTCCAGAACTACCTGAGAGAGCTAACAACACTTAATGCCATTCTCAACAACCTGTAATTATAAGTTAGGTTTTTATAAAATAGAAGACATAAAGAGGAAGAAAAGAAACTGCCCACTCCTGGCACATGGCTTACAATTAAGACATAGCTTTGATGGAGCAACAGAAACCAGGCTATTATGAATATAAAACAATTTTATTAAATAACAAAAATAAGGGTCATAAAGATAATGATAAGTTACAAAATTTTATAAATAATTTATTCTTATTAGTTTACAACTGTGATTAGTTCTAAATGGAGTTTATTTTTTGAGCAATTTAGGTTCATAGCAAAATTGAGTAGACTGTCTATCTCATAGAGCTCCTGCCCCCACACATGCACAGCCTCCCTCACTATCAACATCTCTGCCAGAGTGGTATATTAGAATTGAGGGACCTACATGGACACATCATTATCTGCACCCCATAGTTTATGTTAGAAATTGTTCTTGGCACTGTACCTTCTGTGGGTACAGGAGGGTATTATTGACAACTATACAATGACAACATTACAATATCCACCATTATAGTATTATACAGAATGGATTTTTCACTGCCCTAAAAATCCTCTGTGTTTTACCTATTCATTCCTCCCACCCCCCCAGTCTCTGGCAATTGCAGTTTTTTTTTTATTGTCTCCATGGTTTCATCTTTTCCAGAATGTCTAATACTTGGAATCATACAGTTTGCCTTCTTTGATTTAGTAATATGTTTCTAAGACTTCTCCATGCCTGTTCATGGCTTAATAGCTCATTCATTTTTAGTGCTGAATAGTATTTCATTGTCAAAAGTTACCACAATTTATCCATTCAGATATTGAAAGATATACCTTGGTTGCTTCTGAATTGGGGCAATTTTGAATAAAGCTGCTATAAACACTCATAAACAGGATTTCATAATTCTCTCAGGTAAATATCAAGAAGCATGATTGTTGGATCATATGGTAAATATTTATTTAGTATTGTAAAGAACTATCTTCCAACATGGTTGTACATTTTGCATTCCCCCTGACCAATGAACAAGAGCTCCTGTGGCTCCGCAGTCCTCACTAGCATTTGATGGTGTCAGTGTTTTGGGTTTTGGTCATCCTAAGAAGTATATAGTGGTATAGTATCTCATTTTTGTTTTAATTTGCAATTTCTTAATGACATATGATGTTAAGCATTTTTTCATATGATTATTTATCATCTGTAGTTTCTTTCCTATAGCAATCAGGTCTTTTGCAAATACTTTTTCCCAATCTGGGACTTGTCTTCTCATTTTCTTGACAGTGTCTTTCACAAAAAAAAAAAAAAAAAAAAAAAAGTGTTTGGTTTTAATGAAGTCAATCATCCTTTCATAGACCATGCCTCACTGTTTCTAAAAAGTCATTGCCATACCCACTTTCATCTAGGTTGTCTCATATAATCTAGGAATTTTATAGTTTTGCATTTTACATTTAGGTGTATGATCGATTTTGAGTTAATTATGTGAAGGATGTAAAAGCCTGTGTCTAAATTTTTTTTTCTTTTTCTTTTTTTGCCATTGGACAGCTGTATGTAAATTTTTTAAGTACCTTGAATTGGGTTTCACCTGTCTTTTTATAAAAACAAACAAACAAACAAACAAAAAACACTAGTCTGGCCAGACACAGGGGCACATACCTGTACTCAGTTTAACTCAGGAGGCTGAGGCAAGAGGATTGCAAGTTTGAAGCCAGCCTCAGGATCTTAGCAAGACTTTGTTTTAAAATAAAAATTTTAAAAAGGACTGAGGGGGCTGGAGTCATGGCTCAGTGGTAGAGCACTTGCCTAGCCCGTGTGAAGCACTGGGTTCGATCCTCAGCACCACATTAAATAAAATAAATAAAATAAGGGTATTTTTTGAAAAAGGACTGAGGACATAGCTAAGTAGTACAGCATCCTGGGTTCAACACCTAGTACAAAAAGAACGAAAGGAAGGAAGGAAGGCAAAACAAAAAGTCTGGAGATTTAGAAAAGAATAGAATTGAGATAGGGAGGGACTCGACCATTGTTCATCAGTCATCCCAAATTGCATCAAGTAATTGCCTCTTTTGCCACCATCTGGTCTGGTTACCTGAGGGAAGCTGCTCTGGGAAGACTGAAGAGGAGCTCCCTGAGACTAAGGTTGGCCAACGTAAATGAGCTCACAACTGGGAGCTGAGTATACTCCACACCTGTGCAACGAGCTCTTCCTAGAAGAGTCCGGATCAGGTCACATAAGAGAAAAATCTGTTCCTAGGGAATAGATTCCAAAGTGTGTGGGAAAAGGATCAGCAACTTACTCTCAAGTGGTTCAGCAATAATAATAATACGCACTTACTATTATCATCATCATTACATTATTTATAAAGAAGAAAAGGCAAATGTAATAGAATATTGACAGTTCATAAATCTAGATGAAAGACACATGGGCATTCCTTGTGCTACATTTAACTTTCTCATACATTTCAAATTTTTCAAAATTAGAAACTGGGAGGAAAAACTCATGATTATCTGGAAGCATCCTTAATCAAGGCTCTGGAATGCTTTATTCCTCAACTTAATCAAATCTCCTTTAGAAAAAAAAAACTCTAGCATTAGAACAGGCTGTTTTGGGTGCTTTGGAGTCTCCTGTTTTGTGTGCTTTGGAGGGACAGGAGCCTCCCTTACAAATTGAGGAGTCTGACTGTAGAGCAGCACTAAGGCAAAGGCCCACAGATTCAAAGCAAAGAAAGTGCACACAGGTTCCATAGGGCGTGCAGGGAAGGCTCTAGAAAAAAAGAAGAAAGTCTAAGTATGAATATGAATATGTATTCAAAATTTAAAAAGAAATTACAAAGAATCACAAATTTTATGATAAAAGATAACACAAATTTCCTAAGTCTAGGAATATCATTTTAATTAAGGGCCTGACACAACTCTATTATTCTTTTTTAATGTTTTTGCCTGCATACTTTCATAGCCTTGTGATATAATTTTAGTGTATTATTTTTACAGAAAGAATAGTTGTTACGGTTTGGATGTAATGCATACCCCCAAAGCAAGAAGGTTTAGACAATGCAAGAAGGTTTAGAGGTGAAATGATTGGGTTATGAGAACCTTGACCTAATCAGTGAATCAATTCCCCAATAGGGACTAACTGAGTCGGAACTGAAGGCAGGTAGGGTATGGCAGGAGGAGGTGGGTCATTTGGGGCCGTGGCTTTGGGGCATATTTTGTACCAGGGTGAGGGGAGTCTCTTTCTTCCTCCCTCTCTCTCTCCCACATCCCCACCTCTTCTCTCTTCTCTCTTCTCTCCTCTCTCTCTCTCTCCTTCTTGGTAGGATGTCTTGATTCACTGCCCTCCACTCTTCTGCCGTAATGTTCTGCCTCACCTCAGGTCCCCAGGTATGGAACCAACCTTCTAGGGACTAAATAAACTTTTCCTCCTCTAAAATTGTTCTCGTTTGGTCTTTCAGTCACTGCAGTGAAAATATCTGACTAAAACAATAGGATTGTGATTCAGTATTCCCTCTCACATGCTTGATCAACTTTTAAAATGATTCACTATAGTTTGGATGCTTAAAACATGTGACGTGACTCAGACGTAAAAGCTGCCTATACTATTGCTCGAGATTTAGGACAAGCAAAGAAATTCTAATTTGTGTGACTTCTTTCAAAGAGCAGAGAAAACTCTATGCTGCAGTTACAATTTTACATGTTACATTATCAAGAATATTCCTCAGAAGTGAGTACTTCTATTTTGGGCAGGTATTTATAAAAACCATATCTTTTTTTTCTGACAGTTTCCCGCACTAGCTTCTGTCTCCATTAACTTCAGCTTTGTGTCTTCCGGACCACCTCCAAGCTTGTGGCACCAGTGACTGCATTCATGTCATCCTTCAATTTCCGGCCCCGCACTTAAGTCTCAAGACTCCAGCTAAGTGGACAGAGTGATGTAGGTGTCATCCCTACAAGATGGCCAGCTCTTACTAGTTCATTGCAGAAGTGAATGCCAACCTCATAAATATATAACTCTAAGTACACGCTAGACTTGTTCTCCACTCAACTACCTTTTAGCTCGTTCCAGAAAAATGCCCACAGCCCAATGCAAAGGGACACTCAGAAGTCTGGATGGAAAGAAACAGCAATATTAAATTTAAATAATTTGTGAACTGATACAATTAGATTCTTTTGGGCAACGAAATGCCATTAGTTATGTCAATGATAATTCATTTTCCATGAGAAATTCTATAGGGGAAGTAAAATGAAAATATGAGTTCAAAGAGAATAAGGAACAATGTAAAATTTCTGACTGCTGAAGGAAATGTTCGTGTATTTTAAATGAGTGATGTGATAGGGAATCTACAGCTATGCCTTGTTAACTGTGAGGCTATATCCAGATAAAAAATGGCATAATTTGAAGATGTCCTAAGTTAAAAATACATTTAATATGCCTAACTCACTGAACATCAGAGCTCAGCAACACAGCACACTGCAGAGTGTCAATTGTCACCCTCATGATCCAATGGCTGACTGGGAGCTGCAGCTCACTGCTACTACCCAGCAATGGAGAAAGGATCAGAGGGTATAATTGCTAGCCCTCCCAGAAAAGTTCCAATTTTAAAATTCTAAGTAGGTTTCTTCTGAAAGTGAATCACTTTCACACCATCATAAAGTCAAAAAAATTGTCAGTTGAGACATCACAAATAAGGATTTTTGATATATAGTATTTAAATGATCTTTTCTGCCAGGCATGGTATCACATACCTATAATCACAGCTACTGGGAAGCAGTCATAGGAGGACAGCAGGTTGAAGGCCAGCCTGGGAAATTTAGCAAGACCCTGTCTTGAAATAAAACATAAAAAAGGCTGAGAATGAAGTTCAGTGGCTTCAATCCCCAGTACTGGGGGGAGGGGGAGAGAAAGAAAGAAAGAAAAGCTACAGAAGTAAACAATAAGCATATGAAAAGATGCTTAATCTGATTAGTCAAGAAGGATATGCAAATTAAAACTACCATGAGTTACCACTAATACACTAGTAGAATGATTAAATTAAAAAGACTGACAAACCAGGTACAAGTGTACCTGAGAGATGCTGTGTTTGGTTCTAGATCACCACAATAAAGTGAATGTGGCAATAACACAAGTCACACAAGTTTTTTTGTTTGTTTGTTTTTTTGGTTTCTCAGTGTATAAGAAAGTTATTTCTATGCTATTCTGTAGTCTATTAAGGGTGCAAACTATAGAGCATGGCAGTAACCCAAATTAAACCAGCTTACTTACAGCAGGAATTTATTGGCTCAACTAATTCAGAAAGACAAGAGGGTATTGTTGTTATCAGACATGACTTAATCCAGGTTCAAATAATGTCAACAACTTCTTTCTTCTTAGCTCTAGGTATGCTGACATCACACTGAAAAAGATAAGTCTTTCTTGCAGAGATAATGGCGAATGGTGGCCTCAGTTATATCTTTCTAGTCTTGTGAGTCTATTTAAAGAAGAACTTGCCCCCACCCCTAATTTTGGGGGTGGATTGTACTCCAGCTCCAAGCAAGACCAAGGAAACTGCCCAAGCCTTAGTCATGTGCCTACCCTTGTTGACCGGAAAAATAAAACCAATGACTGAAGAAGAGGAAAGGAAGGAAAACTTGCTAGTCAGACAAAAATGTTCTGAAAGCAACCAGAAAGCAAATTATAATTATCACAAAACTCATTAAAATAACTGTGCCCTCAGGAGCATATAAAACAAACCTCTTATTACAAAGGAATCACCTTCTAGTAGGGTGCTAGATGCCATTTACAGGGTCTGTTCTGCTGGAGACAGCAAAGCAAAACAAGATCTACTGGACTGAGTACACGATTAGATTGCAGGAGAACCATTTGACCTGTACTCCAGAGAAGGTAGAGTCTCCAGGGGCCTTTGACTTTTCCAGAAGTTTAAGAAGTACAATCCTCCAAAATTTTCAGATATTTTCATTTTTATCTAAAAGTTCAAAGAACTTGTGAAACTTTTGGAGTTCCACAGATCCTCTAGGGAGCTTCAAAATATCTAATGATCTCTAGAAGACCTGTGGAATTCCTTGCATGCTGGTCAACTTAAAAATGCAGACTCGGGGTCTTCAATGATTATTAACTATGCACTATACCAGTGGTTCTTGAAGGGTGCAACCCAACCAGCCACATCAACCATTCCTGAGAACTTATTAGGAACTTAAATTTCCAGGTCCCCACCCCAAGACCATTCATGCAGAAATTCTGGGGGAAAAGTTCAATATCATGATGAAACAGCCCTCTGAGTGGTTTGAATGCTACTGATGTTCAAGAACCCCCGGACAAGAAGTCAGGAGTCGAATGGAAGAGAAATGTATCAATCAGACACTAGAAAACCCCCTTGGTGATAGTTCACAGTATTGATTTATCAGAAGAAAATGGAGCAATTTTCAGAATAACTCTCAAGGAGCTTTGGATAACTCCCAACCAACTTCATGAAGAATTATCATAGCTTTGGTGTAGATTATACTGTTGACTGGTCATTTACTCTATAAATAAATAGACTATATAATTACACATAAACACAATGTTTTGGTGAGTTTTTCCCTTTTTTCATCTATTTTATATAAATAGGCTGTTGTTATTATCCAAATTAATAGTTGTAATATATTCTGATTTATATAATGCAATGTAAAACTGCCATAATTATATTGCGTGAAAAACACAGCTTGCATTGTAATACTAAAATAATCAATATAATGTAACATCCTGCTTAACAAATACAGGAGAATACCCGAAGTTATGGCTTGGAAAATATTCTTCACAGCTTTAGATAATAGAATGTACATTAAACAATGCAATTGTAATTATATGTTATTTGTAATAAATAACAAAAGTTAAATATGCCCTTGCTCTGACATAAAAGTGAAGGTTAAAAACAGATTTTGAAGATGGAGATATGAAAATATTGGGAAGCTAGACTCTAAGAGCGAACCATTTATAGGGCACTTACACATGCAGATGTTGGTTAAGCACTTTGACAAACACTAACTCGCCAGTGCATTACAGCATGACTATGATATAGATGCTGTTATTAACTCACTCCACTTCAGAGAAGAAGAAACAGGCTCAGAAAAGTTTACTAAAATTTGTAGAAGATCAGACAATTGGTCATTTGAGAAGTCAGGGCTCTGATCTCATATTTTAATATTTAGAGCAGGTTCTTCCAATTCCTAAACAAAATAAATAAAAGTAAAATAACTCTTAGAAGAAAACACAGGAGTAATATTTCTAACCTTGGAAATAGCAATGATTTCTTAAATATGCCAAAGCACAGGAAACAAAGTAAATAATAACTTCATTGGGCAAAATTTAAATCTTCTGTGTTTCAAAGGACATTATCAAGAAAGTAAAAAAATCAACTCACAGAACAAGAGCAAATATTTGCAACTCATTTATCTGATAAGAGACTTGCATCTGGAATATGTAAATAAGTTTAATGATTTAATAATAAAAAGAATTAAAAATTGGGCAAGCTGAGCATGGGCGCACGCCTGTAATCCCAGTGCTTCGGGAGGCTGAGACAGGAGGATTGTGAGTTCGAGGCCAGCCTCAGCAAAAAGTGAGGCACTAAGCAACTCAGTGAGACCCTGTCTCTAAATAAAATATGAAAAATAGTGTTGGGGATATGGCTCCGTAGTTGAGTGTCCCTGAGTTAAATCACAGGTGCCCCCGGCCCCCATAAAAATTGGGCAAAAAGAATCTCGAAAGACATTTATCCAAAAAAAGATAGCACATGAAAACATGCTAAATATCACTAGTCAAAAAACAAAACATATCAAAATCACATGAGATAGTACTTGTGTTAGTAAGTTTTGTCTTACTATAACAAAATTCCTGAGGATGAACTACTTTTTAAAGAAGAGTCTATTTAGCTCACTGTTCTGGAGGTCAAGGACCTGTATCCGGTGATAACCCTCTTACTGACAGAATCCCAAGGCAACACAGAACATCAGATGGCAAATCCATGTGTGCCTGGATTCTCTGGTCTTTCTCTTCTTTTATGGCTACCAGTATTCCAATCATGGCAACTCCAACCTGATGACCTTATTGAATCCTAAAAACCTTCGCCAAAGTTCCACCTCTAAACATCATAGTTGGATTAGGTTTCCATCCTCTTAATACCTCAAAATGGAGATTCAATTTCTATATATGAAACAATTTCTATATGTGACACACTCAACCCAGAGCACTACTTACACCTCCTAGGATGTTAAAGTCAAAGACAGAAAACAGGTGATGGAGAGGCTGTGCAGAAATCGGAACCCTTCTACTCTGGTAAGACTCGAAGATGAGGCAGCCGCTTTGGAAACAAACTGGCAGTTAGCTCCTCAAATGACTGAACAAAGACTTTCAAGATGACTCAATAATCCCACTTCTAGGTATATACCCAAGAATAATAAAACATATGTCCACACAAACACTTGCACACAATATTCATAGCATCATTATTCATAGTAACTCAAAGGTGGAAACAATCCAAATGTCTGTCAACTGATCAATGGATAGACAAAACATGCTATCTTAACAATGGGATATTGTTAAGATATATTTATTCATAGAAAAGCAATGAAGTACCAGGCACAGTGGTGCACCCCTCTAATCCCAGTGACTCAGGAGGCTGAGGCAGGAAGATCCAAGGCTCAAGGCCAGCCTGGGCAACTTAAGGAGACCCTGTCTCAAAATTAAAAATCAAAAATGCTGAGGATATAGATGAAGCATCCCTGGATTTAATCCCCCTAGTATCACAAAAGATGGAAGAAAGGAAGGATATGAGTGGTTGTGCTGGGTTGGGGTGATGGCTACAGGTCGCAGAGTTTCTTTCTGGTGTCATAAAGATGTTTTTAAAAGGATTGTGGTGGGCTGGGGTTGCAGCTCAGTGGTATGGTGCTTGTCTAACATGTGTGAGGCACTAGGTTTGATCCTTGGCACCACATAATAAATAAATAAAGCTACTGTGTCCATCTACAACTAAAAATAAAATATTAAAAATAAATAACTAAATAAAATGGATTGTGGTGATGACTTCATAGCTCCAAATACAGTGAGAACAATTGAACTTTGAGTGAATTGTATGTTACATGAGTCATCTCAATAAAGCTGTTTACCAAAAGAGAGACAGACAGAGAGAAAGTAGAAAAAGAGTCGAGTGTTTGGCAGAATTAGGGTTAATGTGGTAGGAATTGGTCAAAAGTAAACTTTTTTTACCCAGTGGTGAGAAACTAATTAAAATTAGATTGCACACATTTGCAGAGTGCCATGCCTGCCGTAGAGTTCCGTGGCCTTTTCCCCAGGGCCCGAAGGGAGAATTACAGGCTGGGGGCTTGCACAAAGGTCAAGGTGTGAACCATGGTTATCATATGCTGCTAGGAGCCACAAACAAAATATAAATGGCACCTTTGGTTGTAAAGCGACGCCAACTAGCCACTGAGGTATTATTATGCTAAGATTTACATTCATATGCAAATTGGGCTCCTGCTGTTCACCTTGGCTTGCTACAGGACTCAAGTTACCGGACTGCTGGAGAGTTCCCATTGGTTGGGGAAAGATAATAAGAGGAAATTCCGGGGAAAGTCCGGGACCCTGGCTCCGGGAGGCGCACAGTTCCGGCAGACGCCCGCGTGGAAGGACCGGGTTTGGCTTGCCTGCGGCGGCTTTTTCAAAATAAAGTTTTGTTCCTGCTTGACTGGCTCGTGATTCTGTGCCCAGCCAAGACTGCGGCAATATGCCTTTCCTGGGTTCCTTCCCTCGGCTTCAGCCTTCCTCCCTGCTTTCCTTTCTGTGCCCAGTCATCTTCCTCTGCCCATCCTCCCTGTGGCCCTAAGGGCTCCACATGCCAGTCCTCCACTTCGCTCTATCCATGCTCTCCCTTGGTGAGCTCACACAGGTCAACCTGCCTTTTCTTTTCACTCCTGAGGATTTAACTCGGGGTGAGGGTCTGGAGAGCTCTACCACTAAGCTACATCCTTTATATTTTCTATTTTGGGTAAGGGTCTTGCTAAGTTGCTGAGGGTCTCACAAAATTGAAATCCTCCTGCCTCAGCCTCCTGAGTTTCTGGGATTACAGGCAGGCATCATAGCACCTGGCTACCGTGTATATCCGGATGAATCCAAAGATTATGTCCTATCTCAGATATCTCCCAAGCATCAGACCTGGCCACTCACCTGCCCAAGAGACAATTTCACCTATTGTCCCACACTCTTTCCAAACCAAAACACCCAACATTGCTCCTTCTCATCTCCCTATACACTCTTTCTTAGAAAACAGAATGAATCTTTTAAGGTGAGTACAATTCTGCACACAGTATATAGGGGCATCATAAAGTTCAATGAAATTAGATGGTTTATAAATATTGCTCTGGTTTGAATGTGTCCCCCAAGATTTATACATTGGAAACTTAATCTCCAGTGCAGCAGTGCTGGGAAATGGGGCATAACAGGAGGTGAGGGTTCTTCCCTCAGAATGAATTAATGTCATTGGTAAGAAAAGTGGAGCAGTCATCAAGAGATTGGGCTTATTATCAAAGTGTGTCTGGCCCCCTCTTGATCTCTTGTTCTTGTCCTCTCACCTTCTGCCTTGGGATGCTAGGGCAAGAAGGCCCTCAGGAGACACAACACCTTGATGTCAGACTTTCCTGCCTCCAGAACTATGAGAAATAAATTTTTTCTTTATAAATTACTCATCCTCTGGCATATTGTTATATAAAGCAACACAAAGCAGACTAAGAGGCAAACAGACCCAGGAAGTGAAAGAGCATGTTACAAAAGTATCCTTTTTGTTAAGTCACCCCTTTGGTTGAAAACTTCAAATTACTCATTAATGTTCAGAGATGAAAACCCAAAGTCTATAGACTACTATTAATATATAATAATATAGTTTTATCTATAATTTATAGGAGCAATACCTGGGCATGTACAAGGAATTGTGACACAGACCTTGATCGCAAGTACCTTATGGTCCAGGCTTACAAGTAAAGAAGAAATATCCACAAAACATGACAAATGTAAATAAGGATTAAGCATGAGGTGCTGGGCTGGCCCAGGGAGCATCCTACCTAGTGATTAGGAGGGTGAGATATGTTAGAAATGGTTTCTGAGGCACTGAGTGTGCCTGATGGACAGACGTTAGTCTCCTACTGTGGAAAAAGGGTGTCCCAGGCATGAACTGCCCTGTCTGTGGCCTCTTCAGCAATGCTGAGTGCAGAGAGATGGAGCTGGCAGAGGGAGGCTGGTGGAGAGCAGTTTCAGTGGGAGCAAAGTTGAATAGGAGGTGAGGAAGTGGACACAAAGGGAACTTTTTCCAATAAGCTTAACTGTGAAAAGGGAGAGAAAGATAAAGCAAGAGGTGGAAGGGCTGCTGTTTGAAGAGTTTTCAGGGTTGTTTATGTGTGTGTTTTTCTAAGATAAGAGATGTGAGCCAGTCTAAGTGTTGAAGAAAGAAGTCAGAGTCCCCAGAACAGGGACAGCTGTGGAGCAAGGTGCCTGATATGAGAGAGGCTAAAAAATTGAGCAAGGTGAAGGTCTTAGCCTCATTCTGGGGAATTAGAAGGAAGAAGGAAGGATGAGTATGGTGGATAGGGTGACAGACATTGAAGGATTTCACTTTCAAAGTCAGTGAGGAGACAAGTAAAGGGTGTATACTTTGCAAAATGTGATGCCAGGTGCAGATGCATGCCTGTCTGTAATCCCAGCAGTTTGAGAGGCCGAAGCAGGAGGATCTTGAGTTCAAAGCCAGGCTCAGCAAGTTAGCAAGACCCTAACAACTCAGAGACACCCTATCTGTAAACAAAACAGAAAAAGGGCTGTGACTCAGTGGTTAAGCACCCCTGGGTTCAGTCCTTGGTACAAAAAAAAAAAAAAAAAATATGTGAAGAGTGTTCGAAATAGGGCTGCAGATGTAGTTCAGTGGTAGAGTCCTTGCCTTGCAGGAGTGAGGCCTTAAATTCAATCCCCAGAAACACAAAAGCAAAAAGACAAGAATATTTGAAATAGCCATGTTGGCTACAGAAAGATTGAGTGGGAAAGGTTGACTTATTCTAGTGAATAGCAAAGGATCTGATATATTCCACAAAATTGGGGAACAGCTAAAATAGGAGTAAATAAATAAGAAAACTAGAAAGATGAGGGAATATATACACATACACATACACTTACTTACTTATACTTACTTTACTGTGGCACTGGGCATGGAACCCAGAGCTTCATATGTGCTAGTTCCATACTCCACCATTGAGCTTCATCCCCAGCCCAAGGAGAGCAGAATTTTAAAATGAAATGTATTTTGTGATTTTGGAGGTAAATCAAAGCCCAGGAAATGATAAGGTCTTGACTTAGCAATGGGACTAAGTAGTACATTGGGAAAAAGATATGAATGGAACTGTGACAGAGGAAATCAATGAACTGAGTCACCAACAAATGGAACAGGGTGTCCAAGTATATCCAAACCCTAGTTGGTGACAAGTCTTGTAGGGGAAGAGAGAAACTCCATCCTGGAGAGAAGATGGTACAAACTTGGGGTAGAGAGGAAACAGGGCTCACACTTTCAGTGAATGATGGGGACAAGACCAGGTAGAAGGTGATAGTCAAGTGAAGAGCATGCTGTGGCACAACCATAAGGATGCAGGATTTCTGTAAAATAGTGGCAGAAGGATATTCTGAAACCATCTCCCTGCTTCCATTGCCCGTTCTCCACACAGCAATAGGGTTATTGTTTGTTTATTTACTTTAATTAATTAATAAATTTTGTTCTGAGGATTGAACCCAGCAGCACTTTACTGCTAAGCTAAAACCCTAGCCCTTTTCAATTTTGAGGTAGGGTCTCCCTAAGTTGTTAAGGCTGGCCTCAAACATGCCATTCTCCTGCTTCAACCTCCCGAGTCACTGGGATTACAAGTGTGGGTCACTGTATCCAGATTCATGTTACTTCTGGTAAAGGAAAAACATTTTTGTCTCTCTCTATCCTCGCAATCAACACAGAACAACGACCAGATATATGGGGTTCTACACAACTCAGCAACTATACTCCAGAAACCACCAACTGAGTAACCTGTAATTCAGTTCAATTCTGAAACTTTCTACCTTGAGATAGTTTCAAACCCCACAGGTTCAGGACTCAGCCCCACAGGACTACCCATCCTTGAGATGCCAATCACAGGTAATAGGTTGTCACCTGTACAAACTGATTAGCCATAGTCTTCTTAGAGTTGAATTCATTTGCTAACATAGATCACAGTACTCAGGAAACACTTAACATCTACTGCTTTATTATAAAGGATATTACTACTAATAAATAGCCAGATGAGAGAGATGGACAAAGCAAAGTATTTGGGAGTGTTCATGCTCTTTCTGGGCACAGCCCTACCCCTTGAGCCTTCAGGTATTCAGCAACCTGGAAACTCATCCAATCTTGTTATTCAAGAGAACTTTTTAGGTACCATTGTACATGTCTGTAATTCTAGCAACTCTGGAGGCTAAAGCAGAAGGATCACAAGTTCAAGGTCAACCTCAGCAATTCAATGGGACCTAAGTAATTTACAAAGACCCTGTCTCAAAATAAGAAAAAGCAATTTTTTTTTTAAACTCGGGGCTAGGGATGCAGCTCAGTGATAAAGCATCCCTGAGTTCAGTTCCCAGTACTTTTGTTTTGTTTGTGGTGCTAGGGATATATGCTAGGTAGGCCCTTGACCTCTGAGCTACACCCTCACCTCCTAGAGATCTTCTAGAGCTTAATGTCCAGCAACCCCCTCCCCAACCCACACACAATTCCTAGGTTGGTACATGGGACTGAAACTTCCAACCCTCTAATCCTCTAACCAGTTGGTCTTTCTGATGACTGGCCTCATCCTGAGGGTAGGACTCAACTTAAATCATCTCATTCATTGGCATAAACGTGAGAGCGATCAAAAGGAGCTCATTAGAAATAACAAAGGCATTTCTGTCACTCAGGAAATTCCAAGGGTTTTAGGAACTGTGTGACAGAAACCGAAAGCAAAGACAAAATATATTTCACATTGTACAACACTCTTCTACTCAAAGCCTCCCATGGCTTCCCACTTCCCACTCAGGAACTTTAATATCTTCACCATGGCCTTCACTACCTAGGCTGCCCACCTTTCCAATTTGTCACTTTACTACCCACCCACCCTGCTGTGGCCACATAAGGTGTTTGCACACCTCACACATCGTGTCCCCATCTCAGGGTCTTTGCACTTGCTCATCCATAGGCCCACTACTTCATCCTCTTGAGATCAACTGCTACCTCACAATTACCTTCCTGCTCTCCCGCTTATGCCCAGTCCCACAGGACTCCTGTCCTACATCTCTTGTCTAGTTTCCTTCCATAGCTGTCACCATCACCAACAGACTTGATATATATTTACTTTGGTGTTTTTCCCAAGCAAACTTCTCCAAGGATATAAACTACCAGAAGGCAGAATGTTTAGTCACTCTGCTTGCTGTTGTATCCACAGTATGCATAATATATATATATATATATATATATATATATATATATATATATATATATATAAAATATATATGTATATATTTTATTTATTTATTTATTTTTGCATGAAGACATTGGCAGTGGGCTGTGAGAAGGCACCTGGCCCTGACTCTGTGGACTGTGAGGGAACTGCAAGGTCCCCTTCTGTTGAAGGAAGGTGTGGGGAGGGAAAGCAAGCACGTTGGGGGTTGCTTTCACACAGGGCATTCCAGTGGGTCTTCTGGGAGCTATTGGTGGACAAGTGGGTGTAAGTCAATGATTGGAAACCCTGGAAGGGACTATGTACCCACTGTCCCAGCTACATGGAGGCTGAGGCAGGAGGATTGCCTGAGTTCTTGAGTTCCAGAACAGCCTGGGCAACACAGAGATGCCCTGTCTTTAAAAAAGAAAAAGAAAAGAAAAAAATCTGGAGCTGTATGGGACATAGAGGCAGGAGGGGTGGATGATCAGAGGAACTTAACTTTTTGTTTTGTTTTGTTTGTTTTCTTGCTGTTGTTTTGGTTTTAATACTGGGGATTAAACCCAAGGATGATTTACCACTGAGTGCATCCCCAGTCCTTTTTATTTTTATTTTGAGACAGGGTCTCATTAAGTTGCTGAGGGTCTCACTAAATTGCTAAGGCTGTCCTCAACCTTGCAATCCTCCTGCCTCAACCTCCCATTCACTGGAATGACAGGTATGCCCTACCATACCTAGCTAGGAGCTTACTTTTCAGAGCATCTCCAAGGACAGAGACAGGGATGGAAAATGTGACATTTGCTGGCTTTCTAGAAAACATATTCCCAACAGCCTGTGTGGATTGGCTATACTCTGAAGCTATCCACAGGAGACACAACAGCAGAGCACAGGACTTGCTGAAGGAGTTGCTCATCCTGTGTATGTTTATGTGACCAAGGAAAGGCAGGCAGGACCAAATGGATAGGCAGAGTTTGGCCAAAACAGCACAGCTCACCAGCCGTTTTGCACAGCTGAGAGGGGAGGGGCTGGCACTGGAATAATGCCAAGTACAGTCAGTATCCTGCTTGCTGTCCCCCATAAAATGTGTTCTTCTAGAATGTTCTTGCCTCGGGGCTGGAGATGTGGATCAAGCGGTAGCGCGCTCTCCTGGCACGTGTGGGGCCCGGGTTCAATCCTCAGCACCACATACCAACAAAGATGTTGTGTCCGCTGAAAACTAAAAAAATAAATATTAAGAAAATTCTCTCTCTCTCTCTCTCTCTCTCTCTCTCTCTCTCTCTCTCTCTCTCTCTCTCTCTCTCTCCCTCCCTCCCTCCCTCCCTAAAAAAAAAAAAAAATAGAATGTTCTTGCCTCTACACCTATGCTCATACTGTTCTTTCTGTCTGGAACGCCCCTTCCCCTCCCCTGCAGCTCTATAGTGATTCACATTTTCAGCATCCTTCAAAGATTCCATTCAAATTCCTTTCCCTTGACAGAGTTTCTCTTCACAGCCCCATTATGAAGGGAGTCACACCTTGCCTTGAACTCCCAAGGCAGTCGCACCTTGCCTTGAACTCCTATCATAGATCCTGACTATAGAATTCAGTTAGCTGTTAATCACTTGCTGCCTGTGACATCTCTTCAATGATTGCACTGAACTCGATATTTAAGCCTTTTGGGTTTGTCACTTTTCTTGTGACAAGGCCTTGTTGTTTCTCCAGCTCCCCCACATGCTGCTTGAAGGCAGGGCAGGTCGTGCTCATCTTTGGAGTCCCCACATTCCCTGAGGTAGCCCTGCACACAGAGAAGGGATTCAGGTTATGTAAGTTGTTACATTTTAATTAATTAATGCTTTTCAGTTTGTTTGGTTTGGGGGTTTTTGTTTGTTTGTTTTTGTTTTTTGGTTTTGTTTTGTTTTGTAGGAATTGAACCCCGGAATGCTTTACCACAGAGCTACATCCCCAGCCCTTTCTATTTTAGTTTTAGACAGGGTCTCATTAAATTGCCCAGGTTAACCTTGATTTTTAAGAAGAAAACACCTTATTAAAATTCCTTATGAAGTTAAAAACGGAGACAGACCCTTCTTAAGAAGGGTTCATAAAACAACAAAGGCCATTTCACTAGAAATTTAATCATTCCTGGTGAAGTGGCGCTCACCTGGAATCCCAGCTATTGAGGAAGATTGAGAGGGTGGGGCCACTCTGGCAATTTAGCAAGACCTTGTTTCAAAAATAAACAAACAAATATCAAATATTTAAAATATTTTAAGTGCTATGATTTATTAATCATTAATAATCTTCGCTGATGCCCAGATGATCATTCCATTTACTTTCAAATGATTATTTAACATGAGAATTCAGTAGTCATATTTCTTCTTCCCACAAGGTACTCTCCCTTATCCATCACAAGACCGATGGGTGCTGTTGGTTTCTCTGTCAAACAATTGAACCTGAATTCTTCAGCTGTGGCAGGAAAGCTTGGCAGATAAGAGGACAGCTCTGGAACCACATGTCCTGGTTTCATCCAAGCTCTGCCACTTTTTACAAGGGCGAGTCTGGGCAAATTATTTAATTTTTTACATACCTCAGTTTCTTCATCTGTGAATTGGGATCATATTGCATTTTTCCATTGACTTCTTGGAGGAATTAAACAAATGACACACTGTGATGTTCTTCTGTCAGCATTTAGTGTATGGTGAAGCCCTTGATACTTGCTAGCTGTTATTTCATGTGACCACATCTAAGGTCTGATACTCTCATGCCTCTTCCCATCATTCTTTTATCACTAAGCAGCAGAGAGCAGATGGAGAAGCTATGGTGTTCTGTTCTCTACCTTGGGAGGCAGACCACAGTCTAAACTCTGCCACTTCACTTGTATGTTATTTTAGGCAAGATACTCAGCCTCTTTGGGGTACTGTAAAGATCAGGGCTTAAACATCTGTGAAAGTACTTTGTACACAGCATGCTTCCTTACTCTAAGCAAGGACCTGTGGTTGAGAACAGGAAACAAATGTAATTGGTTCCGTTTTGAAAATCTTACCCTTAGAAAATTTGCTTCAGCAAATGAGTAACTCTTTGTCTCTCTTTGGTTGAACAGCCCTGATTAGCTCATGTGGACTTTATAGTTTTTGTTTGTTTTATCTTCTTTGTTTTGTTTTTTAAGTACATATGCCCTGGGAAGGCTTTCTGACCCAGTGATATCCTTCCTTCTCTTATTTATAATCTGATCCATCTACTAAACAAACAACCACATTCACTGAAGTCATACATAGTTTTCATGATTTAAAATCTGTTGCTGGGCTTTCACAAAGGAGCTCTGTAGGGAATGGTAATGCGATTAGGATGGCAACGAGCTGGAGGATCTGGAACACCCTAACTAGACAACTCCCTACAAGTTCCTGAAAAAAAGGATCAGAGGTAGGTTAAGAGTGAGTTCTCTGGCATGAGGTTCCCTGGCTCAAACCCCAACTCTGCCACTTATTTTCTGGGTGAGCTTGCAAATTACTAAGCTTCTGAGTGCCTCCTACTCCATGTCTATAAAATGGGAACAACTATACCTACCTTACAGGGTGACCAGAGGATCACAGGAGTTAACATATATAAAGTGCATATATAAAAGCATAGCATATATAAAGCATAGTAAATGCTAAAGAAGTACTTTTTACTCTCACAAGTACAGTCAATGCCAGCACATGCACATCCTTCTGAACTAAATGGAAAGCCAAATGCCAATGCATCCCTGGGAAACAGCACAGGGGCAGATAGAAGACTCTTTTTCTTTAGGATAGAGGCTTAAAGATAATACAGGTCAAGTAGGTTTCTCTGCTTTCCCCTTTCCTCAATGCCACAATCAAAATTAGGGAAAGTGAATCCAGTATATACTGATGCTAGAAAAAGATGAAAGGAGCAAGCCTCAGTCTGTGAGATCCTGCAGCTTAAGTGTTTCTGGTGCCCTAGGTGTCATTCCTGATGAATTTGCCCCCTGGGTTGGGTTGGAGGAAGAGGTGGAGGTGAGAAGAGGGAAGAGAGGAAAATATAGAAAGAAGTGATGCCAAGAGATTGAGCCTGTATGGAGTAGGATCCATCCTCTATCCTCATCTTTCCTCTCCCAATTTTTAGAAGGAAATGGCCAGAGAAAGTCGGCTAGACCTTCTGCCAGGTATCACTTGCCACCTCAAATTTGATCTCTTGTATCCCAAGTTGCATGAAAGAAAGAAAGACCAAAGAATAAAAGGTCAGGGAGAATCAGGTGAACTGGGCCTTCAGCCTAGTGTTGCCAAAAGCTGGGGTCCTCATCCCCAATGCCAATTCAATAATGAGGACGTGGTTTTGAGAAAAAGGAAAACGAAGGTTGACTGCTTTGCTAGCAAAGGAGAAACACAGAGGACTCCTGTCCCAAAGGCTGTGATTCTGCCCATCAGCAGGAATGGGACTTTTAAAGAGGTGATTCAAAGGTTACATTCCACTTGTTCTCTGTTGGAGTTGTCATTCACTTGTTAATTTGGGAGACAGTAATTTCTGAGATTGTCTGGTACCACCTCCAAAGTCTAGATTACTTCCTTCCTATGGTGGGTGTGTACTCAAGGACAGATAACTCTTTCTAGGATGGGAAAAAAGGTAATCCTGTTTCCCCTGAAATTAGGGAGGAGGAGAGGTTAGGGAGGAGCAGGGAGAGAGGAAGAGAATGAAACGTGTCCAGCTTATTTATTTTAAAAATAAGCTGCAGTGGTAGAGCAGCAAGGGTTATATTCAAAGCACAAAGTAGACCACTGTTACAGTATGAACAGTAGGAAAGTCCCCTGCTCCTTCTTTACTTTTTTCATTCTCTCTCTCTCTCTTTTTTTTTTTTTTTTTTTGGTACTAGGGATTAACTTCTGATATACTTTACCACTGAGCTACATTCCCAGTCTTTTTGTTTATTATTAATTAATTAACTAATTAATTAATTTTTTTTAAAAACAGGATCACACTAAGTTGCTGAGGGTCTCACTACATTGCTGAGGCTGGCTTCAAACTTGCAATCCTCCCGCCTCAACTTCCATAGTCACTAGGATTACAGGCATGCTTCACTGCATTCTGCTGCCCTCACTCCTTCTTACAGCTCTTATTTCATAAACGTAAACGAATCCCAAGAGACCAAAGGAAGGGTCCTCAGAACTGCACAGTGCCAGGGGGAAAGTTATTAAAATTTTAATCTAGACCAGCACTTCTCAAACTTGGCTGAGCATCAGATCACCTGGAGATCTTGTTCAGATACATGGTGGACCTGCGACCCTGCATTTCTAAAACTCTCAGATGATGCCATTGCTGCAGGATAGAGGGCCTCACTTTGAGTAGCAGAATCTTCTAGATGGTATTCTAGAGCTGGGCAATATACAGGGACACCTGTTAAGCTGCTACCCCCCACCCTTCAGTGTATAATGTATAATATGACCTGTGTACATTTGAACTTGGTTCTTAGGAATGAAACGATAAGACATACTCCAGCCCATGGTTTTTGACTCCAAACTTTGAAACAGTGAAGACAAGACAGACACGGACAGGCGCAGTGGTACACAACTGTAATCCCAGCCACTTGGAAGGCTGAAGCAGGAGGACCAGAAGTTTGAGGACAGTCTGGCATTTTATTAAAACCCTATCCCAGAATAAAATCTAAAAAGGGCTAGGGATGTAGTTCAGGGGTAAAGTGCTTGCCTAGCATGTGTGAGGTCTTGAGTTCAGTCCCTCATACTGGAAAAAGGAGAAGAAAATAGAAAATAAGTAAGAGTGAAGAGGGGATAAGGAATACAAAGTGACGTATCAAAGAGCTGTGAGTGAATTTTCCACTCTGTCCCCACACTAGAGTTGGCCAAAACAAGACTAACATGAATAGTTTAGAATTTGGTGATATTTCACGAACTCTTCTCTTATGCATCACATTGGAAGATGAAGAACAATGTCATTCTTATCTTCATGGTGACAGATGATAACTCCAAATGGCGCTTTGAAAAACATTTTCTTTATGACTACCCAAATCTTCTTCAATTTAGCTATAATTAATTACAAAACTCCTGTTTTATGTGTAGAATTTTATTTCATCCCTCCTGAATATTTCAGATAGAGATCATCATCTCAGTTTTACAGTTGAAGGAATTGAGACTTATCAAGGTTAAGTGATTTCCCAAAGTGACCCAGCTATGCAAAACCTGAGACAGAATAGGAACCAGGCAGGTCTAACTTCAGTTGCTCTCTTCCTACCACCTCTATGCTGCCTTACAGATAACAGAACAATTGTTTTTAAATTAAGGAGAATTATTCATTATTTGAAAAGCAAATTAAGGTGCAAGCCTGAAATCCCAGTAGCTGAGGCAGAGGGATTGCCAATTTGAGGCCAGCTTTAGCAATTTAGTGAGGCCCTCAGCAATTTAATAATATGCTGTCTCAAAACATTTTTTTAAAAGGGCTGCGGATGTAGCTCAGTGGTAACGCATACCCGGGTTCACTTCCAGTACCAAAATAAATAAAAAATTTCTTTAAAAAAAATTCAAATCTTGCTGGGCGTAATGGAGCTTTCCTGTAATCCCAGCAGCTCCAGGGGCTGAGGCAGGAGGATCGAGAGTTCTAAGCCAGCCTTAGCAACTTAGCAAGGCTCTAAGCAACTCAGTGAGACCTTGTCTCTAAATAAAATGCAAAATGGGGCTGGGAATGTGGTATAGCAATTAAGTGCCCCTGAGTTCAATCCCTGGTTCAAAAAAAAAAAAAATTCAGATCTCACGGTTGTTTGCTAGCAACTGACTCTCTTGATGTGAATTTACTGGGAAGCTAATGAAGATTCGGTTTTGAGAACTACTTATAAAAGTGCCTTCCAAGCCTCTGATCTGATTTTCATTCATAATTTTGTGTTCTTCATTCTTTAAGAGTGTTCTCCAACTTTTCATCTCTACAAAATCTGTATTTGCTCCTGCTGGGGATGTGGCTCAGTGGTTGAGTACCCCTGGGTTCAATCCCCGGTACCAAAAATAAAAATAAAATAAATAAAGTAAAATACAATATTTCCTGCAAGCCAAAGGCAGTGGCACACACCTGTAATCCCAGCTACTTGAGAGACCGAGGCAGGAGTATCAAAAGTTTGAGGCCAGCTTGTGCAACTTAGGGAGACTTTTTCTTAAAATAAAAAATAAAAAATGTTGGGGGTATAGCTTAGTGGTAAAATCTCCCCTGGCTTCAACCTCTACTACTACAAAAAAGAAAAAAGAAATTTCCAATACCTACTTAAACCTGTGCTGAATTCTCCAGCATGGAGGAACTCTACACCCTAAAGGGAGTTTCATTTCCCTTAGTTATAATTCTTCACAAGTTCTTTGTTTCTTTAGTTTTATTTAGTTATCCTTTGACCAACATCTCTCCAACTCAGAAACTCTTTTTATACCATGCCAAATCTACCTCCTGACAACATCCATGTATTGATTTTAGTTTAGTCCTCTGAACTATGTGAAGTAAACCTGATCCCTCCCCATCTAAGAGGCCTTACCATGCCTGAATGACAGTTATAGTTCCCTTTTCCAGATCATGTTCAGTGCTTCCAGCCATCCCCTCAGGAATCACCTTCCTGGACCACCTCTTCTTCAGTTGTTACTGTCCTTTCCCAGGTTTGATTTGATTGACAGAGAGCAAAGCAACCTCACCCCTACCCTTGTTTGTGGAAGTCTTTGCATTTATCATCATGGAAAATTATCATTGCTGTTACATTGGATTCACAGTTGCAGCTGGCCCAATTGTGTTGTACCTTCATTTGGCTTTCTACCTCAGACTTCCAACTCCTGAGATATGCTTCCTGGTTTTCATCAGATGATGGTATTCATGTCCATGTGATCTGTCAGGAGTTTTTCCTAGGATTTGGTAAGACCTAGCAAAAAGGCTTGTTGGCATATTCCAGACACATGCTCTGGGAAGACAGCACACCTACAATTGTGCCTGTGTATGATATGACCATGCCTACACCCCTTCTCAGGCCCCCCTGGCCCCCCACCATGATGACACCATTAATCCCAATTTTCTCAAACCACTTAGTGTGTTTAGAAAAAGGCTCAGGACAGAGCCCACTAAACAGAATAATTTTGATGTTTTCCCTTTGGTCACATTTGACATTTATATATTTTTCTACAAAGATTTCTCTGAACTCTCTTGCCTTCTGCTTTATTTATTTTCTTTCAATTTTCCCTGTCGTATCTACCTTTGATTTATGTAGGGATACAGCTGTGCTCCAAGCCCCGGCTTCTTTTACACTGAATGAGCACATTATGCTCAGGCCATATGCACCTTGGGAAGATGAACTGTTTGTGCTCCCTGCTCTCTTTACCACACTCCCCATCCTGTACCTGGCCCTCTACCTTCCCCCTCCCCTTTATTTTCTTCTTTTTCTTTTTTTCTTTCCCACTCCCAGGTTATTAGACAAGAGCTTTGCTAGGCAAGCACTCTACCACTGAGCTACATACCTGGCCCTTTTAAAATTTTATTTTGAGACAAATAAAATAAATACATTTTATTTATTTTAGATGAATGCATTTTATTTTCTTGTCAAGTTGCAAAGGCTGTCCTGGAATTTGCAATCTCCTGCCTTAGCCTCCTGAGCAGTTGGGATTGCAGGGGTGCACCACCCTGCAAGGCTTCCCTTTTCTCCTACATTGCCTAAAGGAGTCCCCTCACTCTCTCAAATGCCTTTTCTTTTGTTGGACAAACTCCTCACTCAGTCTTTTAGGTAGAGAAATGAGTAAATTTCAAAGTTCAGATGCTTTCAGAATAAGAGGAGACACTTTCCTCTTGTTAAATTTTAATTGAATTGCTTTCTGTAAGCTTTATAATAAAGTGCTTTAAAAAAATTAAATGCATATAGACCCCAAACTCAGAAAGGCTACTGATGACCCCAGAAGTCATTATTTGCTTATGGAAAACACCTTTGACCCACTTAAATTGCTCACTACATTTTAAAACTAGAAGAATAGCAAGATTAAGGCTTAATTATCATGAAAGATCATATACTCACTGAATCAGAAGGAAAGAACTCCAAATTAATTATTAAGTGCCTGCCATGGAGATTACTTCATTTAATCTTCCTAATAACTTTATATAGTAGGAATTATTATGGAAATTTTACATACGGATGAAAAAGCTCAGAGAGGTTAAATAACTTGTTTGGAAGCAAAATGGGGCCCTTGCTTGCTCTTGCAAAGCCAGCTAATGCTCTTGCTACTTGACCTCACTCACTGTGGGATGGGTGTTAGCCAAGCTGCATGAACTCTATTATTGATGCTCTCTACAAATCTGCATTTGCACTACCCTACACCAATCTGGGTAGGCTTGGAGAATAGTGACTTAACAAATCAGGAAACAACACTGAGTAGTTTAAAATGAATGCTGGAAAAGGGGACGAAACTCAGTGGCACAATTTGTGCTTAGCTTGTGTACTGACCTGGTTCAATCCCCAGCACCAATAAAGTAATAAAATAAAATAAAACAAATGCTGGATTTCATATCCTTCCCCTCTTCTTTATACCTTATCCTTAAATTTTGAATTCACCCTTAGGTCTTGAATTCACTGCGTATTTGTTCCCCTGAGCCTTATATGGCTAAAATGCTTAGACTAAGGATTTAGTGTTATTACAAAATCATAGCCTCAGTAGATGACTGCTCTTGATACTAGAAAGAAGAATTGAAACTAAAATCTTTGGCATTGGTAGAAATTCTTAGATAATCTAGTTTCAAGAGGACGTATTTTGTTACTTTAATGGTGTCAGTGTGAATTTTCAAAAGTTCAAGGGAACCCTATGGACAGTTTGGAACAACAAACTCACAGATTCTTGGGTTTAGTAGATTGCAATTTATTAAAGTCACTATTTTTCCCCTTGGATCTTCAGGTCCAATTTTCAAATTTTATTGTTAAATTTTTAAGTCTATAAATATTTGACTAATATAAGAAAATTATCTTTACCTAATCTTTAATGTTTTATTATCCCAAAATAAACACAAAAGTTTTCAAATAATCCTACATACAAAATTAACTAAATCCTAAAATATTTCAAGCCACATACCTAAATTCAATGTAATTAATTCAAGTATTTTAAATACCGGAAATGTCAAATTCACAGCCCTAATAATGTATAAGAGGTATTTATGAACTACAGTAGCTATTAATCTTTGAAACTAAGAAAATCTTTGCTTTTTCTGAGAAACTGACTTTTTTTTCTCTTTCTGATAATGACCTTATACAATCACGATTCTCTATTTGCTCTGGCTTCTGGGAAGCTTGGAGTCAACATTAAAGTTCAGATAAAATACATGTTTTGCATTAATGGTGGTCATATTTGTTTTCTTTTTCATTGAACCTGATTTTATAGTTCAATTCTTATTTTACTATTTTATGACATGACTCAGGCCCTTGTGAGCAGAAAAATATCATCAATGAAAATGAGTTAAGAAATAGAACCTCAATATTATTATTACTAGCTGCTTTGGGATAGTTGAGAAAATCCATAACCATTATTTTAAAAACTCAATGCCTACAGCTGCTAGGAAGACCAGCTGTTTATAATATTGGGGGTATTATTAATATTGTTCCCTCAAGAATATATGCCTCCAGTCTCTCTCTCAGTATATTTTATAGTCCATTTTTTAATTCAGACCATTCCAGATATTTTCCAAATTAAGAAAGAAAGAAAGGAAGAAAGAAAGAAAGAAAGAAAGAAAGAAAGAAAGAAAGAAAGAAAGAAAGAAAGAAAAGAGAAACTAAACACACAATTCCAGTCATTTTGCTATAATGGGGTAACTTTATTTTCTTTGTAGATCATGTACTAAAACTTTCATCAACTCAATAAACATATATTGGATGTTTACTATAGGTTAGGCATCTTCTAGGCACTTAGGACAGCTGAGGGGGTATGAGAGGATGTATAATAATATATTTCTACTGTAGTGGAGAAGACAATTCTACCTAAATAGTATAAAAGTACTTTATCCCTATGTATATAAACACATTTTAATGAACTATGAAAAATTTTCATTTAGGTTGATATTATCCTTTGTAAAATAGAGTCCAAAATATACAGAGTATATGGCAAAAGACAAACGATTATAAATTGGGAAAAATATATTAGCAATACAAATGACTTGCAAAGCCTTAGTATTATCAAATATATTCAGTTCCTCAAATTGATAAGAGAAACACAAACAATACTATAAGAAATCAAGGAGGTAAGGATATGAACAGGCAATTTGCTGCAATAGGAAATGCACACTGCTACTTAGCAAATTTAAAGATGCCTATTTTCTCTAGAGTTCAGTTAAGTTCATTTCAACCATCAGATTTGCAATAATTTACAAGACTGGGAAAAATCAATGTTGGTAGAATTATAGGGATATGAACATTCTCATACTGAACTGGGTAGATTTTGTGTATTCATCTTACTATATATATTAAAAATTAAGAAAGAAATCCACAGGCTATATGAAGGCAATATTATTATTGAAATTTTTTCTGCTAAACTTGTCAATGTAAAAAACAAAACAAAACAAAAAACTCTGCAAGTATCAGTACAAGTAAATTTATTACAAATGAAAACACTGGCATTGATAAGGGTACTCTTTATTTATTTATTTATTTTGGTACCGGTGACTGAACCCAGGGGTGCTTAACCACTGAGTAACATCCCCAGCCCTTTTTATTTTTTTATTTTGTGACAGGGCCTTGATAAGTTGCTGAGGCTGGCTTTAAACTTGGGATCCTCCCACCTCAGCCTCCTATTGAATAAAATATATTCATATCATCAAGTAGCATATTATATTAAAATAATGATTTGATTAATAGTATTTTTGACTTGGAGAGATGACCATAATGTATTAAGGTAAAATAATGCAAGTTTGCATATATATTTCTGCTGGGGGGGCGGGGGTGCACATGTAATTTTATGATAAAATCTCAAACATACATACCCACACACCATCATAAATATAATTTGTGGCAGCCAGAAAAAAAGTGAGAAAGGATATACCAGTTAACACTGATGAATTGAGAATAGAGTTAGATGGAATAGAGAAATCCATTTCTGTATTTGGATTTCTCTATTACCTATTTTATTCTCTATTACCTATTTCTATATTACCTATTTTAATAATAATAAGGACAACAAATATTAAGGGGGAGTTATATTCAATAATGCCATAAAAATGGGGAGGTTAAGACTAAGAATGTGGTTCAGTGGTAGAATGCTTGCTTAATATGTTTAAGGCCCTGGGTTCAATCCTCAGCACCTCAAAAAAAAAAAAAAAAAGAACTAGGTTTTGTGGTAGAGCACTTGCCTAGCATGTGTGAGGTCCTATGTTCCATCAGTTCACTGAAAAAAATAAATTGATAGATAAATAAAGAATAAAACAGTAAAATGATAACTAACATGTATTATTTATTCATTTGTTAAATTTTTTGAGTACTGGGGATGGAACCCGGGGCCTCATGCATGCTAAGTATGTACTCTACCATTGAGGTATGCCCCCTCACCATCAATAGCTAACATTTAATGAGTATTTACCAAAGAATATCCTAAGAACTTTCAGTCTCACTCAATTCTTGAAACAACCCCATGAGATGATAATGTTATCACTGTCACCATTTTATATATGAAGGAATGAGGCTTAGAGGGGCTAAAGTCACTTGCCCAAAGTACTTCTAATAAGCAGCATGCCAGACTATAAATCCAAATAGTTTATTCCACTGCTTACATTCCTTAAGCAAAAATGGAATAGAAGATTCCTTTTTTAATACAAAAACATATTAGCCAGGCATAGTGGTGCTCACCTGTAATCACAGTAAGTAAGTGCAAGAGCAGCCTGGGCAATTTAGTGAGACCCTGTCTCAAAATTTAGAAACAAAATATTGGGGTTGTAGTTTGTTGGTAAAGGGCCCCTGCATTCAATTTACAGTATAAAAATAATAAAAATTTAAAACGTTCTCAATTGAGCATATAGAATTGGTATGCTATGGAAAGTTACAATTGTGTTCTATAGTTTAATCACCAACTTTATACAATCTGAAGACAACTAATTTATCTGTTTCAACTTTTACATTGCCGGAATCTCTTGTTTTATGGCCATATTATTCGTTTTTGTATATAAAATAGATACAAAGTATCAAATAGATGCTATTTATGTTAAGCCTCTAATAACTACTAATAGTTATTGTGTTCTAATATGAATTAAGGATAAATATAACTGGGCCCAAATATATTCTGAAGTTGTACCTTAACATGCCATGAAAGAGCTAAGTATGTGGAGGAATAGCAATGCCATCAGCTTGTTGAAGAAGTGTGTATCTGTTTTGCTAGTTGACAGTGTCAGTTACCTTTGATAATACCAGGTATAGACATTATTTTTAACTGTTAAAAGGTTTACACATACATAGTAACCTATCCCTATTTTGATGTAAATATTCTACATTCAGTTCTCAATTACCTTATAATTAAACTTTATCTGCTTCCTGAAAACAATAAGTTTTTAAAAATCATTTTTAATGTAACTTTATATACTACTCTATTTCAGTACCAACTATGCATGGTCTCCTAAATGTACTAAGGAAGCCACGTGCTTATAAATGAAATATGTTCACTGAGCTGGTATCTGATTCCTGATTGGTTAATACTCCCAGTCAATGTACTTTGGGACAAAGTGGATGTTAAACTGAACTTCCTCTGATTTGCGGCCTTTTCAAACCTTTTGCTCAACAGTTATTTCAAGTAGCTCCTCAAAGGAAATACTTATAAAAGATTGCTTTCTCCCATTTGTCATGCGTGGGCCTAAGTTCATTCTCCCCAAATATTAAATTAAGTAATCTCTAGAGCTGCTTCTATCCCATTCATCCAAACATCCTTAGCACTGCTGGGGATTAGAAGTCCTGGATTTTAATCTCCAAGAGTTTAGGGCTTACACTGGGGGAGAAGGAATAGTGGCATTCAAGACTTGTTGATTGGATGAGTAGTTAATTGAGAAGTGCCAGATACTAGAAAGTAGGAACCAGCTATATCTGAAAGAAACATGTGAACAATTCCAACAGCATTTTTCCAAATGTAGACTGAGAGCTGATATAGGTGTGTAAATCAATGCACAGGAGAACTGCCTAAATTCTAGACTTGTCTTTGTATTGTAATTAGAAATATGAACTTTTCTATTCCTACAAAGCAGGATTGGTGGAAGGGGGGAAATCCTATAGGGCACTGTTTTTCAAATTCATCAATACTGCTAGAATTTTTGAAAGGCAAGGTGAAGGAGGAAGTAGAGAGCACCATGCATGGGAAGATTACTTCAGTCTTTGATATTCAATGGATACACATTGATATGACTCTGAAAGTTGTTACTCCCCAACAAATAAATTAACATTCAAGTTCCCTTGTTGTCCCCAATATTGTTTTGTCACCCTTTGGAGCTGGAAAAGAAAAAAAGCCCCTAGGATAGTACTTGAGTGTTCTGGTAGTATTTGATCTGAGTGGTCAATGCTTAATGTTGTTAAATATTTAGAATAAAAATGCTGATTTCTTCAGTGTGTATGTGTGTGTTGTATACACTGGGTCATGATATAAAATATCCTTATTCCTGAGAGGGGAGTCAGTCATAATTTTAAACAGCTTGAAAGCCATTGTTCTAAGGGGCAGTACGAATGTGGGAAGAAAACTTTTTAACCACTTCCTCAGGGAAAAGATCATACTGGTGGGCTCAAGGCTGAGAACTTTGTGGAATTTATATTTATGCTATTAAAAAAGATATTGTTCATGATACTTTTTAAAGACAGTGAAGAAGACTTTAGTCAAGGTGTGTAGGGACTGTGGAATAGGCATAGGGACTACTGCACTGGGGTCTTAACAGAAGAGACCCCAGGCTCAACTATAGAGATCTGTAGCCAAAAGCATGGTTGGGTCAAGGGATAGAAAATTACTAAGGATAAGCCAAGTGCAATTGTATACACCTGTAATCTTAGTGATTCATCGGGGTAAGGCAGGAGGATCATAAGTTTGAGGCCAGCCTTGGCCACTTAATGAGATCCTCAGTAACTTAGGGAGATCATGTCTCAAAACAAAACATAAAAGGGACTGCAGATGTAGCTTGGTGACAAAGGACCCCTGTGTGTAATTCCCAGTACCAAAAAGATAAAAAGAAAAGAAAATTACTAAGAGAAAACATCCAGGGGGATTCTTGCTGAGAGCCATTGCCAAGTAGGAATGATGCATCAAAATTTCCTTGTCAGCGTACCCCATGTTGCTTAGAGGAAGGACTCGTGGAAATGGACTTGCCTTGGACATTTGCTGTGACTTTGCATGTATGTTTGAGAAAGGTGACCCTGCTCAAGGACCAGGGTGGATCCGGGTTTAGGGAGGATCCTACTGGATTAGGGCGCATCAGGTTTTAGGGAGTATCCCCCTCCTTGGGTTTAGGGCGGTTCCAGGTTTAAGGTGTACCCTGCCAGGAATAGGGCGTATCCTGCTGCCTCAGGCATGCCCCATCCTTGAGTTCCCATTGAGTTCTCCTGGGATTGAGAAAGTATTTGGGATTCAAAGCCTGGTGGAGTACGTGAATTTTGCGGCAGAACGTGGATTTCCCCAGAATGTGTTTGTGGAGGGCCGGTGTGAGTTCGGGAATAAAGAATTGCTGTTTGAATCTACAAAGCTGTGAGTGGCTCGTGCCCAGTCAGACTGCGGCAGATTCTGGCTAAATTGATCTGACAGAATCATTACTGAAGGTAGGCTAGGGTAATATCAAGAGTGGGGGATAAGGAATTTGGTCAGATATTAAGGGTGGTCAGATATCAAAGGTAGGGGATTTTTGCCAAATGGACCTAGCATAATTCTTGTTAAAACCGGGTATTAAATGAGCAAAGCCACTAGACTCAAGATAGAGCCTACATTGTAGTTAATTAGAAAGAAAACTCAGAGGAGCCTGATTGGTCAAAGGAAAGAGCCTTGGAAAGAGCCTTTTATCTCCATAGCATTAACTGTTTTTCCATCTACAGTAGTGATATAAACTTCTTAAATTGTTAGAAATAGAAGCAAATTATTTTAAAGAAAGACATTAAGTTCATCATAGTATAGGTAGCATATACCTTAAATTAGGAAGGTGATGTAGAAATCATTATGCTCTTGGAACTATCTTAGCTAAACTTTCTATGGATAACAAAATGTTGGTAGCCCCTAAGAATTGATTAATTTGTCACTGATCCTAGAGTCTGGCTCAGCCAGTGTTTAATCAGCTCAGACTGCTATTAAAAACAAACAACAAAACAAAACAAAAACCCACACACTGGGAGTTTATGAAAAACAATTTTACCTCTCAGAGTTCTGGAGTCTGTGGTACTTGCACTATCAAGTTCTGGTGAGGGCCTACTTGGTGGTTGCAGCCTGACAATTGCTGGTTGTATCTTTACATGGAGGGAAGCAGAGCAAAGGGAAGCAAGCTCTCTTCCAGCTCTTCTAAAATCACTAATCCCATTCATAAGAGGTCACATTCATGACCTCATCTAATCCTAATGATCTCCCAAAGACTCTACCTCCTAATACCACCACACTGGGAAAAAGGGAACTAGAGCTTCAACATATGAATTTGGGGGGTGAGGAAAGTGAGGACACAAAAATTGTTGCCGAAAGCTTGGTCTTTGTCGCAGATGCCAATCCAATAATGAGGACACGGTTTTGAGAAAAAGGAAAAAGATTTATTGCTTTGCCAGCAAAGGAGAAACAGAAGATTCCTGTCCCATAGGCTGTGATTCTGCCAATCTGCAGGAACAGGGGGTTTTTATAGAGGTGATTCAGAGAAAATTAAATTAGGGAGGAGAGATGAGGAAGGAGATCAGAGAAAAGAAGACCAGGAAGGAGAAGTTTAGGGAAAAGAAGATTAGGAAAAAGAAAAAAAAATATTTAAGTTTCAAAGCCACAAGGGATATAGATATAGTCAAAGAATCAAGTGAACGCCTGTTACACATTCAGTCCATAAAAGCTAGAAACTAGTTCTTGGACACCATGAAGAGCAGAGCTTGTAGACACTTTGTAGATACATGTGAATGAGTCAATAACATTACTTCTCCTAAGCAGGTTTTCTAAGGTAAGAAAAAGCACAAAAATAAGCCCCAATTCATAAGACTGCAAAATGTCTTCATTCACCTGATGTGGTTACTTATGCCTGTAATCTCAGCAACTCAGGAGGCTGAGGCTGGAGGATTGCAAGTTTGAGAAGAGCCTCAGCAGTCTAGTGAGACAAGCAGCTTAGACTCTGTCTTAAAAAAAAAGGGGAAGGAGTGTGAGTGCGTGCTGAGGATGTTGCTTAGTAGTTAAGCATCCCTGGGTTCAATATGCAGTACCAAACAATTTTTTTTTTAAAGTCTTCATTCATTATGAACTGGGATAGGGGACTGAAGATAGTGTATCTGCAAATCTACTTAGTTCTTCCGAGCTTTCTATATTGCACGTTTCAGGGGGTGTGAAAGCAGGTTATTTAAAGATCTTAAATTCATCTTATAAGATGGAGTAAGCAATACTATGCAATTCTTTACTCGAATTGCTTTGTCTTGCTGAACCGCTTTGTCATCTGTCATCAGTGCATGTAACAATTACTTAAAAAGCAAAGGAAATGACACTCAAGTGCAGCACCTGGGACCTCCTTACCTTTGCAATATGTCAGACCTCAGGCAGAGACAAAAAATAAAATTTAAATAAATAAATAAATAAAAAAGCCCTAGGTGAAGCCCAGGTAAAAAGGTAGTGGGTAGTTTTAAGCCTGGGTGTATAACATGTCCTGTCCCCAAGGCCAGTATTTACAGTAGGGATTCACTTTCACCTTTGGTACACTTAATCACGGACTGGTTATATTCCATGGCATCATCCTGACTTCAGGACTTTGGAGAAAACCTGGAAGAAAGAAAATGCTCAAGTGCATTTGATAACACAATGCTTTGTACCAGAAGCTTATGCTAAAACATAAACAGGGCTGACCCACACGGAGCAGATCTTTTCTTCACCTGCACAATCTGGTGAGACCCTTAAGAGTGAGAGAGAAGTCCGCCAACCTTGCGGACTCTTCCGCAACACAGGATGCAACCCTAGAAAGGTAGGTCATTGCTCTGTACCAGCGGCCAGCCAGGGACACAAAAAATAAAAATGGAAGATCCTTCTCTGTGGGAAAACAGGCCTCAGACTCATGCGGTGGGCCTGAAGGGGGAAGGTGAGCAAAGAAAGGCTCAGCAAAGGCGCTACTTCAAGAAGCCGGGTTCATTCAAACCCGGAGGACAGTAAACCCCGCCTCCCCACACCGCCGCCCGCTCAATCGCCGAGCGCTCCGGGTGTGAGCTCGCCCCTCGGGGAGCGGCTTCTATCCGAGGAGGCGGTGGCAGAGGTGGTTTGGGCAGCCCCGCGCGGCGGATAGGCCCAGGCAAACAACACCCATTTCCCCTCCCCCTCGCTCAGTTCAACTCCCACTCGGCCCCGGCCACGCCCTGACGCCGCCGCCCCCTCGGGCAGCTTTCCGCTTGGCAGCTCGGCCTTGGTCGGGGGGCGGGAGGAAGGCGGTGCCTGGGAGAGGCTGCTGGAGACTACAAGGGCCGACAGCCTTTGCGTCAGTGGCCCGCCCCCTTTCTCCCACCACTCAGCGCGCGTCAGCAGGAGCTCAGCCAATGGAGACCGAGCCAGGGAAAAAGGGCGCCCGGGTCCGGATGCGCCTCAGGAAAGCCATGCTCGCTGCGCGGGGGCAGTGGGCAGTTCACCCCTCGCGCCGAGCCGCCGGGGGTCTGCGCGTCCCGACGCTCGCCTCTCGCGCTTCCCTTGAGCGATAGCCCCACTTTTTCCTTTAGTGGCCATTCGGAGGGATGCTGGAACAGGGTTTTGAGTGGAGGGCGCCGGGAAATGAGTAGGGGGCGGGATATCCTGAGACAACAAGTTTGGCTGTAAGGAGGGCCTACCGGCAGCGCGCCTGAGCTAGAACATCGAGAGAAAGAGCGCGAGAGGAGCCAAGGGAGGAAAAGAAAAGCGACTGAAAGAATAACCCCGGGAAAGGGGGTGGAGAGGAGGCGGCCCCAGCGCCCCGGCCCCCGGCAGGTCGGCGGCCAATCCGCTGGGGGAAGGGGTGGAGAGTCGGCGGCTCCGGCGGAGAGAGGCCTAGGGGGGTGGGGAGTCGGCCTGGCTCGCACCGCCCTGGCCCCGCCCCCGGCCCGCGCCACCGCCCGCGCCGCGCGCCGCCGCTGTCAATCAAGGGCGAGTCAGCCGGGCTCGGGCGGAGAGAGGAGCTGCTACGCCACAGCCCAGCGGCGGCCATTCGCGGAAAAAGAGGCAGAGCCTGTGCCAGCTACAGCCTCCTCCGAGCCACCGCGGGCGGGCGGGACCGGCCTCTCCTCCCGCCTCGCCCCCACCCCCACCCACCTCTATCCCAGTGTCTCCGTCTGAGGGTTTGTCCTGTTAATGCGGGATGAGCGGTACGTATTCTCCACCCCCCTCGGTCTCCTTCACCGCCTCCCTCTCCCTCCCTCCCCAGACCCTGCTCGGTTCTCCCCCCTCCCCCGGGGCCGCTGAGATGCTTTAAGGGGAGGAGGAGAGGGAGGGAGGGAATCAGGGGGAGGGAAGGAGGGTTGTGTTTTGTCTTAATGTCTGAGCTAGAACAACCTCCTTCTGGGTGTTGCTCTGGAGCCGATGGGTCGGGTTTCAAACCACGTTTTGTGATATCCCCCTCCTCCCTTCCCTCCTTCTCCCCCACCCCCTGTCGGTGTGCAGGGATCGCTGGTTTATGGAGATTAATGTTCGGGGGAGGGGGGAGAAGTGAAGAGGGGGAAGACAAATAATAATAATCCTAATAACCTGTTGTCGTGTATGTGTATATGGGGGGGTTTGTTGCAGATCAGAAGAAGGAGGAGGAGGAGGAGGCGGCGGCAGCGGCGATGGCTACAGAAGGAGGGAAAACCTCTGAGCCAGAGAATAACAATAAAAAAACCAAAACCTCAGGCTCCCAGGTAAAAGCCTACATACGGAAAAAAAAAAAAAAATCATCACGGAACATTAGGGGAGAAAGGGAGTTATGCCCTTTAAATGCCCAAAAGTAAAGAGCAAAATAAAAATGTCCACTCAAAGCATCTTAAAGTGAGGAACTTAAATTGTAAATTCATGAAGATTTCACATATTTGAGGCTATAACGTTGTTTAAAATTACATCAGTAACTTATACTGTAAGAAAAAGGTGTGTATTTTCCAAAGGGCATTTTGAGCTTAGGTGAATAACACTTTAGGAAAGTTTGTTAGAATTTTTTTTTTTTTACTTAAACTTTATATTACAGGTTCTGTTTCCTTATCCATATAGTTCTTACCTGGGTTTGTTAATATTTCTTTTTTTATTTTTGCCACTTCTTGAGTAAGTTCTGATATGTAGAGCTGTCAAAATAAATAAATGACCCCCTCCCAACTACTGGCTTCCACTAAATCCGCCCACTTTTTCCCCCCCTCTCCTTTACCATTCCATTTTGGTTAGGACTCTCAGCCCTCTCCTCTGGCTTTACTGGCAGCTACTTGCAGCAAAATAGGGACTCCTGGTGAAAATCAAGCAACTGGACAACAACAAATTATTATAGATCCAAGTCAAGGATTGGTGCAACTTCAGAATCAACCACAACAGCTAGAACTGGTAACAACGCAACTTGCTGGAAACGCTTGGCAACTTGTTGCCTCCACTCCTCCTGCTTCAAAAGAAAATAACGTTTCTCAACCAGCTTCTAGTTCATCTAGTTCTTCCAGCAGTAATAACGGGAGTGCATCTCCTACAAAAACTAAATCAGGTAATTCTTCCACCCCTGGTCAATTTCAAGTCATACAAGTACAAAATCCAAGTGGTAGTGTACAGTACCAAGTGATTCCACAACTTCAAACAGTGGAAGGTCAGCAAATTCAAATCAATCCAACTAGTAGTTCATCTCTACAGGATTTGCAGGGTCAGATTCAGCTAATTTCTGCAGGTAATAATCAAGCTATACTCACAGCTGCTAATAGGACATCTTCTGGGAATATTCTTGCTCAAAACCTCGCAAATCAGACAGTTCCAGTCCAAATTAGACCTGGTGTTTCAATACCACTGCAATTACAGACCCTTCCTGGTACTCAGGCTCAAGTTGTAACAACCCTACCAATTAACATTGGAGGAGTGACTTTGGCTTTGCCAGTGATAAACAACGTGACTACTGGAGGAGGGACTGGACAAGTTGGCCAGCCTGCTACTACTACTGATAGTGGGACTTCTAATGGGAATCAGTTAGTTTCCACACCCACAACCACCACTGCTTCTGCCAGTACTATGCCGGAATCACCCTCCTCCTCCACCACCTGCACAACCACCGCTTCAACATCTCTAACAAGCAGTGACACATTAGTGAGCTCAGCAGATACAGGCCAGTATGCAAGCACATCAGCCAGTAGTTCTGAACGCACCATTGAAGAATCTCAAACACCTGCTGCTACTGAGTCTGAAGCACAGAGCTCCAGTCAGCTTCAGCCTAATGGAATACAGAATGCACAGGATCAATCAAATTCTCTTCAGCAAGTGCAAATTGTAGGCCAGCCTATCTTACAACAGATCCAGATCCAACAGCCTCAGCAACAGATTATTCAGGCTATTCCACCACAGTCATTTCAACTTCAGTCAGGGCAGACAATTCAGACCATCCAGCAGCAGCCTTTGCAGAATGTTCAACTTCAAGCAGTAAATCCGACTCAGGTGCTTATCAGGGCTCCAACTTTAACACCTTCAGGGCAAATCAGTTGGCAAACTGTACAGGTTCAGAATATTCAGAGTCTTTCAAATTTGCAAGTTCAGAATGCTGGGTTATCCCAACAATTAACCATCACCCCAGTGTCTTCAAGTGGTGGCACAACTCTTGCTCAGATTGCTCCTGTGGCTGTTGCTGGTGCCCCAATAACTCTGAATACTGCCCAGCTTGCATCAGTGCCTAACCTTCAGACAGTGAGCGTTGCCAATCTGGGTGCTGCAGGCGTTCAAGTGCAGGGAGTTCCAGTTACAATCACTAGTGTTGCAGGTAAGTTACAACGTCTTTTCTGTTTAACTACAGTATAAACAGTTTTTAGTAATGATCAACTAGTGCTTCTCTTTGCTAACTCTTAGATTTGATATGATCTTTGAAGTAAACAAATGATCATAAGGAATTAAAACCAAACAAGAATACAATATGAACCGCCATAACTATAGCAATCAGTGTGACCTGTTCACATCTGTAGATTTTAGTGTCGGGTTTTATGTGTTAAATTTGTTAAGTAGACCATTTTTAAAATTCTTCCATGAAACAAAGTTTTCTCGTTAGAATCCTAATTGTCTTCTGTAATTTAGACATCATGTTTGAGTACACTTGAATTCTTTAGAAAGAACTCTAGTTAAAATGATGTTCACCTGTTCTTCAGGAAAAGTAGGTTTATATTGAAGTATGTATAGTTGAGTCTGTTGAAGTTTGAGTTCTGCTGTGTAATAAGTCTAGCTTTTTTTTTTTTTTTAAACTGGAAGTTATTGCTCAAACTTCAGCATCTTGTTGCCAGTGTTTTGTGTTTTATTATACTGTGTTATTATAAACTAGATATTGTTGCACTTAAGGAATAGAATTTGAAGTTGCAAATTGTTTCATTAACTTTTATGCCTACTTTTTGCTCTAATCAGGATTTGCTCTAACTGTGAATTAATAGTCCTTTCATTAAAATTTTTGATTATTTAAGTTTTGAGGTCATTGTATTATTTGTAGATGTTTAATGTGAGGTTGGTGGAAAGCAATATAAAAATGTCGACAGTAAAATGTCACTAATTTGGACTAACTGTAGAAAGGTCATTTTTAAACCAATTATAAAAGCAGTTGTTATTTGTTATGCATATAAATAGATACTGCTAAAGTACTTGGAAAACTAGTCCCTAGTAAGTAGTTTAATCTTTTTTGAAACAGTCTTATTGTACCTAATACTCGTTGACTTCTAGTAATTAAATATTTTTCATTGATTCTGGTTTGGTGAAAACCTAGTTGTGGTTTTAAGTGCTGTTGATACTTTTAAATTTTGTTAATTGAATATTTCTATTTTGGTAATCTGAAATAAACAAGCTTGTCACTTTTGAATGACCTTTCTTAAAACAAGTTGCAGAAAAAATATACTAAAAGTTAATACCTAGAGTAGATGCATACATGTAAAATTGGAAATTGCCTGATAGGACCTATTAATTCAGGAGAACATAGACTACATTTTTTTTTCCCTAGATACCCACTACCTCTAGACCAGTGCCATCCAATAGAACTTTCTGTGCTCTTGGAAATGTTCTCTCTCTGTCCTATCAAACATGTTAGCCACTAGTGACATGTGGCTATTGAGCACTTTAAAATGTGGCTAGTGCAACTGAAGAACAGGATTTTAAATGTTTGAGTAGCCACATTTAGCTAATGGCTCCTATATTGATAGCACAGTAATCTTTTTAGTATTTTGATTTGATACTTTTTCCCCTATCACCATTACAGTACAATTATGTAAGTGATTCTCTGGCTTATAACCCTTAACTTGCTTTGTTCCTACTTATTTTCTAAACATTAACAGTGATTGGAGCATTTCAGAACAGTGTCTGCATTTGGTAGGTTGAGTGACAGTTTGCATTGTCACAGCAAAAGTTATTTCATCTTGACCTTTAAGCGTTAGTTAGTGAATTGTAGTAATTAAGAGAATTGAGTAGAAGTAGCCACTTCTGCTCTTTAATTAATGTATGTTACAATCCAGAGGTTTCCCCTTCCCTGTTGAGAGTAAGCCAGTGTTCTGACCCCTCAACTCAAACTCACTTGAGTGGTTCATTTTAAACAGGATCCAGCTTCTGGCATTAAGAATCACCTGGAAAATTTGAAAGAATCAAGGGTCTAATCATCAGCAGTAAACCAGAAGACAGACTATGGAAACAGAAGAGTACAGCTTGCCTCAGAAAATAGGTTCACTGGCAAAAAAGGAAAAACTTTAGTTTTTAATTTCACAAATATATTTTGAGGATGGCTACTGTATGTCGAGCACTCCTAAGAGATGTGTTTATTTCTTTATTTTAATGGTTGATTTTTTTTTAACTTAGTTCATATGCTTTAGGAGCTCCACTTAAATGAGGAAAATTGAACTTTACATTTGGATTTTTTCCCCCTGAAGCCCAAGGACTTTAAGTTTTGTTGATGTTGCAGAGTTAATGTTCTAGTAGATCAGCTCCATTAATTTTTAAAAGAGATCCACACTACAAAGACCAGAAATTAATCAGGTTTAGTTGTTTGCAGATTTTATCCTAATGCCTATCATGGCAGTTGCTTTTTGAAGTATGGTGATAGAGAAGGATTGGGGACATAGTTCAGTGGTAGAGCACTCACCTAGCTTGTGTGAGGCCCTGGGTTAAATGCTCAGTACTCAAAAAAAAAAAAAAAAAAAAAAAGAGAGAGAGAGAGAGAGAGACAGACACACACACATAACAGTTTGGGATTGGGAGTAGTGCCCACGAATGGTTATAGTGGAGCTAATAAAATTGCTCTGTTTTCTTTGGTTTTGTGTTTTTAAGACTTTAAAGAGTAGAAGACCAAATATTTTAATGCTTTGAGAAGGGGAGAACAAATACTTACATATCCCTTTTATAAATGAACCCTGGATTTTCAGATCTATAACTTCGTATTCCCATTCCATTTTAAATACCTTCTTGGTTATTTCATGTTTTTCTTCATGAGAGTGTTTAATTTGTAGAAGTGTATTTACTCTTAATATTCACAAGTTTTAAAAAATATTTTTAATTTTTAATTGACACATAATAGTTGTACTTATTCATGAGATATAATTTGACATTTCAGTACATCTGTACAATGTATCACCCACCTCAGATGTTTATCATTTCTTTGTGTTGGGAACATTCAAAATTCTCTCTATTAGTAATTTTGGAATATTCAATTAATTATCAGCCACAGTTATCCTACTGAGGTTTGGAACATTAGAAATTACTACTCTTATTCAACTAACTGCCTGTGTACCCACTAACCATCCTCTCTCTGTCACCTCGCCTTTTCCCTGGTTCTGATAACCACTGTTCTGTTCTTCATGTTTTTGAGATAACTCTTTCTCTCTCAACATATAAATGAGAACAGGTTCATGACAAGCACTGTCTATATTTGAAAACATTATTGGTCAGCTTTAGCAGAATGTTATAGGTAGCTCAAGGACAAAGGTTAAAATTTCTGCACCATCCATCCTCATTTTACTCTTCGGGGGTATGGGGGAGATATGAATGATATGGACAAAGAATGGAAAAAAATCCTACAAAGCGAATCTAATGAAACCAGTTCTTGAATCTGGGGAGCTTTGCACTTTGTATTATGAAATGAGACACTCTCTCTTCTTGCTAATGTACTCAAAATAGTAAGTTTCTGTGCTTTGGTTTAATCTAAAAATTCTGATTTTTAGGCTGAGCATCTAGCATTCAATTAGTTAAAATTGTAGTAGGAAGTAAATACATATGCTTTCTGCATGTTTCTTTTTTTTTTAAAGAGAGAGAATTTTTTAATATTTATTTTTTAGTTTTCGGTGGACACAACATCTTTGTATGTGGTGCTGAGGATCGAACCCGGGCCGCACGCATGCCAGGCGAGCGCGCTACCGCTTGAGCCACATCCCCAGCCCTGCATGTTTCTTTCTTTATTGGGATTCTGAAATTAAAGGAAAAGTGGGGAACCTTATTTTAAGTTAAGCACAAAGATAACAACTAATTGTACTTTGGCTTAAGGACATCTTTTGTTTTAGCCAAGTGAGGAGAGTGCAGGTTTTGTTCAAATGAGAACTATCTTCATATTGTCCCTAGTTACCAAGTGAACTTCAGGAGTTAGACCTTAAAGAATTTAGAGTTTTTAGGAACCATTGGTATATATAATTGTAATTAACTTGTGCTGGCCAGAGCCAGTGATTTAGTTTATTTTGGGCTATAATCATCACATATAGTAACACATCATGCTATAGGCCTTTTGCTTGATGACTGGATACTGCTTTGTTAATTTTAGTGGAAATTACATTTGCTATGCTAGTTTTCCCACAAAGGAAGTTCCGACTTGATAAGATATTGCTGATGCTGAGACTCTTACCGAATTCCTTTATTTTTGTGGGGGCATTGAAGTTTAAACCTGGGAATATAGTATGAAGCCAGAAATTGGAAAGCCAGTTCTTCATTACTGGTAAATATGGGGACCAAATAACATAATTGAAATTTATGTTTAATTTATAAAACTAATTTAATCTAGTAGAATTATCCTCTCACATCCAGAGCTACTAAAGGTAGAAACTTGGCTTGAGATTTAACACAAATATAAGTTTTATTTTGCCATATAGGTTATATTAATTTGGATTTCGCTACTAGGCATCTTAAAAGGTCTGTGTATATACATAAACTTATACTCAATTTGGTTGTTTTTCAGACAAGTCAGATTTACTTTTGTAACTCTTATTTTCTTCAAATCTTCTAACACTCTTTGTTACAGATTAGAATTTGTTAACAAGGGACTTACATCTTATACCCTAATGAATGATTTGGGTTCTGAACTACCAAATTGGTTTTAGCCATTAGATAGTTTTGTTCCTATAAGATGAAAAGGACTCAAGTTATAGATAACATTAATTTTTTAAAAGGGCATCTTCTGCAAAGGATTTCAGGATTGAGAAAGGAGCAAGGGAAAACACTTTCAATCATTTGCTTTCTAAATTCTAAATCAGGCTGGATGTTATAGCACTTACCTGTAATCCCAGTTAATCAAAAAGCTGAGAGAGGAAGATTGCAAATTCAAGGCCAAACTGGGCAATTTAGCAAAACCCTATTACAAAAAAGAAGGACTGGGGATATAGCTCAGTGGTAGAGCACCCCTGGGTTCAATCCTCAATACTACCAAAAAAAAAAAAAAAAAAATATATATATATATATATATATATATATATATATATATATGAATATACATAAGTAAATCTTTCGAGTTTTGGGGCAGTCTAGAATAGTAGGTTTAAGAGAAAATAGAAAAGGAAGTTTGATTAGGAAGCTAGGGGAAGGGGATATATGTAGACATTGTAGAATTACATAGATTTATAAAATGATAGTATTTTTTAATGGGAAAGGATCCTTGGCTTACTAGCTCTGACCTTTTGCTATTGCTGCTAAAGTCTGTTTATAAAGGTGTTTTATTGTTTTAAGTGAAAACAGAAATATGGGTCAGGTGTTGTAGTCTCCATTAAGTGGGACTGACACATTAAGGATTGATTAAAAATGGGGGGAACCTGGCCTGATACCAGACCATACACATATATGTACTCTTCTGAACTGTAATGTACATGATGAGGGTTGTTTTACTACCTAGTGAATGAGCAAAGTGTGTCAAAGAAAATCTGTTTTAAATGCAAATTGCTTATATAAGTAGGTGGTGGTAAGATGAAGGCTTAATGAAGTTGTAGTTACTAAGGAAACTTCAAAATAATCGAGTTGCTCCCATCCTCATTCCTTAGCCCTATTATTAGAAATGAGTAAATTGAAGCCCAGAAAGGTTGAATGACTTTCTTGTATTTTATGGCAAAGTGAGAGCTGGAATCTTGACTTCTGCTCCAGTTGTTTTTCCGTTGTCTTTCTGGGTTTGTTATCCAGATCTCCTGTGAGCAAATGTAGTTGAAGTTTAGAAATCAAGGAGGGACAGCTCTCCACTTGAATTTGCCTCTCACAGGCTGTTCCTGTCTTCACTGAATATTCCAGCTCTTGTATATTAAGTATGATATTTCTGGTGAAAAATAGAATTCTCTAGGTTTCCTTGTTACAGAATTTAATGGTGGGAACTAGGTGATAGTATTTTTCTCGAAAGAGCATGTTCAGAAAAAAAGATGTTAGTAAATTATTTTTATACCTTTATTTTATTTATTTTTATTTTTATTATTTTTTTTTAATGTGGTGCCAGGGATAGAACCCAGTGCCTCATGCATGCTAGGCAAGTGCTCTAGCCATAACTCCTACGTGTAAATTTTACATGTAGGTAAGGAAATCCTTGGGCTATGTAGAAGTATCTTTTCCCAAACTGTAGTTAGAAGTGGCTTTTTCTTTTAAATGGAACTTGTGAAGGAAAGAAGTAGACATTTATTGTTTACCTAATATGTGTTAGGTGCTGGACCAGGTTTATATGGTCTTATTAAACCTTACAATATTCTTATAAGTATTGTGTCCATTTTATAGACAGCCTTACTGAGCTTTGATTTCTTTAGGAAACTATAACTGCCAGTAAGTGGGAACAGCATGATTCAAAGTCATCTTTGATTCCATTCCTATTGTTACATAAGAAGCTACAGGATAAGTCCACAGATTTTTGCGTCTGATATCTATGCTGAAATCCTTAAAAGGGCTGATTGGTGACTTTGAAAATTGAAATACTGACTGTGCAATTAAGCTCTCTTCTAACACCAATAATTTGTGGTACTGACATATAATAATGAACACAAGTGGTAAAAGAAGTGGTAAATTCCAACTAGTGTGGCTACATGGAGACCTTGTTAAGCTCAGATTTATTGTATGTGGAGAATAGAAGGAGGAGTATAGGATTAAGAATGAAAACAAAAAATAGCATGTATTTTAAGAATAGTGTCAGGAAAATAGAAACTCATAATAAAAACAGGATTTTAAAAACATTTTAAACAACTTGCCAGGACTTTATTTATTTATATTTTAATTTATTTTTTGGTACCGGGGATTGACCAGGGATGCTACTGAGCCACATCCCCAGCCCTTTTTAATATTTTATTTAGAGACAGGGTCTCACTGAGTTGCTTAGGGCCTTGCTAAGTTGATGAGGCTGGTTTTGAACTCCCCATCCTCCTGCCTCAGCCTCCAGAGCCACTGGGATTACAGGTGTGCGCCATCACACTTTGAATCAGAGCAAGATGGACACTCATTGAGCAAAATTGTGTAATATGAAGAGAGGACATAGCAAAGGCAGAGTTTTTCTATTCTGCTTCTCTTAACCAGAAGGAAAATATAGTTCCAGCTGAAATGAGTACCCTGTCACTATGAGATAATTGTTCAAGGTAAGTGAGCAGATACAGCACATTTAGTTGTTTTGTGTAGGGGGTTGGGGGTACTGGGATTGAACCCAGTTGCTATACCACTGAGCTACATCCCCAGCCCTTTTTTAAATTTTTGAAACAGGGTCTTGCTAAATTGCAGAGGCTGACCTCAGACTTTTAGTCTTGCCTCACTCAGCCTTCCGAGTCTCTGAGATTACCAACATATAGACTTGTCACTGTGCCTGGCTAGGTTTTTCTGTCAGTACCACAAATTACTGACTATGATGATGGTACAGATTATTCCTATCCTATGGTCAGAAGGAACTTTCAGATTCTGTTTCAAACTAGTATCAGTAAAAAATTAGGGTGGAAAAAGTACCAGAAAATTAAGGATGAATAAGCACCTCAATTTTTAAAATATTCTAAACTTCAAACAAATCAGTTTGATTACTGTCTTTAACAGGGTCTTTGAATGAATCATAAAGTAGTTGGCCCCTGAGCATTTGAACAACAATCCAGGATCATTGGGAGCCACTGTGGGCTGACTAAGAAACTGGGTTCCCAGCCAGGCATGCTGGTGCAGGCCTGTAATCCCAGCAACCGGGAGGCTGAGACAGGAATATGTAAGTTTGAGGCCAGCCTCAGCAGTTTAGTGAGGCCCTAAGCAACTTAGTGAGACCCTGGCAAAAATAAAAAGTAAAAAAAAGGCCAGGGTTGTAATCAGTGGTAAAACAGCCCTGGGTTCAATCTGCAGTACTGCCCTATCCTCATCTTCTTTGCTTAAGCTTTCTAATGAGTATACCAAGAAAGCAATGGCAGCACAATGACACAATTTCTGAATGGCTCATAACTGGTCACACAATCAGATGAAACCTGTTAATTGATTGTCTACGTTAATAGTTGTCTTTGGCATTTTGGCATGGGATTCTACCTTTGATACAGTCCTGTATAACTTTGTTTTTCAAGTACTAGGCTGGAAGATGACCTTATTTTATTTACTGAATTCAAAGATGAGACAAAGCTGGGAGATGGTGCTAATATGATAGGAGATAAAATTGAGATTCAGGATGATCTTAAGAGGCTCCAATGCTGGGAAGATAAATACAACAGATAAGATCCTGTACTTAAAAGTGGGGAGTATTATATTTCTATAGGATAAAAAACCTGGCTTGCAGCAGGATTGTGAAAATGATTAGGGTTTTATTGGTTTAGTGTGGACTGAGAGTAGAGTATAGGTTTTTCTGTACTTTGTGTTTGTCATACTGCTTCTGCAATAATGTGCACAGTTCTAGGTGGCATGTTTTAAGTGAGACATTGACAAACTAGCAAGCATATCAAGAAGGTTCCCAGAATGAAGAATGTGAAAAATATTTTATACTAGTAATAATTAAAGAAAGTCACTTTTTATTGTTAAGTGAGAACAAGAGAAAATGTGACAGCTGTCTTTGGATATATGAAAGGCTGGGTTTTTTTGTTGTTGTTGTTTTTAAACCTAAATAGTTCTGTTTTGTTTGGCCCTGGGAAACACAACATGCATGTGTATACACACACACACACACACACACACACACACACACACACACACAGTCTAGAGCTAAACCATAATGGAGTGATGTTTCATTAGTGATCTTTTGTCATTAAAGATTAGCTGTCCATCTGTCAGAGATTACTGTAGACTGTTTTAAAAGACTTTCTTGTATATAAAGTTTGATTAGATGAACTGTGAGTTGACTTTCAATTTTAAAACTTAACATTCTATGGATATTTGAGTTTATGGACATATATACTTCTGTCCAGCCTAAGTCTTAAACTTACCTGATAGAATAAGTAGGGTTTTGAGGAGGAGTTTTGAAGGTGATGTTTACTGTTTTTCTTATCAGAGGCTATATAATACAGATTAATTCTATGATGCAATGAATGTTTAACTCATAAATTAATATATTAATATGTTCTCCATTATTTAGGTTTGTAGGTGCTAATGATAGACCCAGCCTGATTCCCCCTTAAAATTGGGATATTTTTCAGTATTATGTGCCCTTTAATTTGGTGAATATCAAAGCATTAGTATTTTAAACATACACTTTGGCACCCAGCACTGATTTGGTACTTATTAGCTCTTTAGTTACAGTTCTGTTTCTGATACTGTCACATTAGTATGAACAATATGATCACTTCTTGAGTGGAATTAGAGAACAGTTGGAAAATCTGGGATCCTGAGATCAAACTCTGAGAAGCACTTGCAGCTTTAAATTTGTTAATTTACCCTGTGGAGTATGCAAATCCAGAATGTCTGTCTTTGGGGGTTCAAAATATCTAGCACCAGAAGTGTTTGTATGTATGTATGTATGTATGTATGTATGTATTTATTTATTTATTTTGTGTGTGTGTGTGTGTGTGTGTGTGTGTGTGTGTGTTTGGTGGTGGTTGTTTTTGAATTGAGACCAGAGAACCTTTTGAATAGGAAAGAAGTGTGATTCATACATCTGAAGGGTCTTTTCCTCAGAGGTGATGATAAATGTAGTCAGGTGTGGTTCAAGGAGCAGATTTGTTGTTTATTAACTTCAGAGGCAGGTACCAAGAGCATAGCAGAGGACTAAAAATTAAAACTTTTTGTATTTTTGCTTCCATGGTACCAATTAACTGTTCCACCCTGGGCAAACTTTGTATTTGGAGCTTCATCCTTTTTTTCATTTGTCGAATAGCAATATTAGTTCCTTCTGTCTTTACTTCATAGAGTAGTAAAGATCAGATGTATGTATAAAAAAACTGTTATAAATAAAACTATATATGAGAGGTGATGATCTGGTACACTCTTAACCTAGCAACATCCACTAAAACAATGTGAAGTAATAAAGTGGGAGAAAGTTATTTTAGGTATGGATATTAGTATTTACATTGGAAGTAAATGAGTGGTTTACATAAGAGAAGTATCAAAACTTTGGCAGAGTTCAACCAAGGATATGAGGAGAGGTGTATGTACAAATTAAAAAAGCAGTTTTTCCATGTAGTAAGAATTAAATGTTTGCTTTGTGCTCTCAGCTAGCCTTTATTAGATTCTGAGAATACCCACCTGTCATTAAAAGGTGCTTATGTTGGGGAGATAAGGCTTATTATATACATGAAACAATTATCTGGAAATTGCAACTATATGTGAGTTTATACTCAAGTACTGGGTTTTGAGGTATGGTAAACAAGCCTGAGAACTCAGAGACAAGTGAGATCAGGGTATTGGAGTAAACAGTCAAGTCTTTCTTGAATGGATATAGGACTTGATAATAGGCCTCAAGGATTGGTTTGAAAACTGGACATCTGAGACTTTGAAAGTGGAGAGGTGAAGGAAGATGATGTCTTGAGTCCAGCTGCTGAACATGGAATGAACTTGACAGGGATCAAAGCATAAAGACCTCACTTGGAGCTTAGAGCTAACACAGGGAGTGGTATTCCATAGAGGTACAGGGGTATCCCAGAATAGTAGCTCATCCTGTGCTCAGTAGGTAGTATGACATCCGTGTTTCAGCTGGAGAAGTTGTATTTATTGAACCAGTTCCTAACATTTTGAGAAGGAGATTTTGACAAATCAATAATAAAAGTAAGTTCAAATAACATCAATTTGTGTGTAGAAGGAATTAAATGGGAATATTTGTGATGCAAATGATATAGACTAGAATGTTTCTCTAACTAAAAGTGTGGAAAAGTTAGAAAGGAGCCCAGGAGCCCAGTTAAAAGGATTTTGTTGAGGTAATTAAGTCATAAAGTCACAGTGCCCTCCAAAGACTATGGCAGTGAAGGAAATGGTTACTAGATATGAAAAACAGATTATTGAACTTTTCTTTAGTACCTAGAATGTTGAGAAATGGTAAGGGATTAGATAAAAACATCAGCTTTGTTCTTTTCCCTATGTATCAAGTATGGTAATTGGTATTGAAACACTAATGATGAAGTGAGACATTTTCACCTTTACAGGATATATAATCTATTGTGGGAGAGACTGTTTTTTATTTTCTTCTAAGACATACTTTGTACATTTTAATATATTTAACATTGAAATACACCCTATAATAAAAATCATTTCATTAATAGACTTTTTTCTTTCTTGAGGTCATTCACATCTTAGACTCAATGGAATATGATATATTTATAGTTTATTAGATTACAATGTGATATTTGGTTTATAAGAGCTATGAGTGAAGTGTTATGGAAGCCCATAGGAAAGGAGAACTGTTTCTGGGAATGTGTTCATGGAGAAGTTGATAACTGAGCTGGGATTTAAAAGAAGACTGAAAATTTGCCAAGTCAAAAGAAAGAGTAGTACTATTTCAGGTTGTATTGGATGTCACATGTAGTTTGAAAATTCAATTAGTATTGTGTATACTTTATGGAATTTAGACTTAGATCAAGTAATAATAGTATATATTAACAAATATGTATACATATGTATATATGTACATACAGACGTGTATTTTCTTCTCACGCCCTGGTGAACATTTCTCCATACATATGATTTTGATACTAGGAAAATATACAGGCAGAGAACTTAGACTTAATAGAAGAATGGAATGAATGGATAGATCCTTGAAATAGATTCAAGATTCATACTTAAAGAATGAGAGTTTATGATTATAAAAGGAAAAGTGATCAGTAAAGTGAAATAAAGAGAATTTGTATCAGATTGCTTTATATATTTTTGGTAGACAATTCAGGCAAAAACTTTAGAAGAAAGGGGAATTTGAAGAGAACTTGAAAGTGCGTACAGACTCCAGTTTGTTTCTCTCCATCTGAGGTTATATAGATGCTTCGTAAGGTGGCCATCAAGAGGGGTTTAGAACAGTTCTGTAAATAATGAGACAAGTCACCATAGCTTTTTGTTCACAGAAGCGGAGCTGCTTTTGCACAGGAGTATAGGAACCAGATAGTGATCTATGCTGTGGTAAGTGGGTACCTGTGCTTGGTTTGGGGCTGTGGGAGGGCTGGAAAACCCTTGTTTTGGTATAGTTGAGGATGTTGACACCAGGGAGTTGAAGGAGAAAAAGGAAGAGGAAAATATTAGATGAATGTGATGTCAAATACTAACTGGATATATATAGGAGAAATATCTAAGACGCTTTATAAATCCTGTAGGTTTTCCCAGATAGCTAAATGTACTTATGAAGCAATTTGAGACATTTGACAGATATTGTCATACATACTATAAACTATAATATGCTTGTTGAAACAGACATCTAATTAAGTATTTGTGATTTTAGTTTTATGATGTTAAAGCATGCTGTAATTTTATTTCTAGAATTTCTCTTGTCCTCATTAGTAGGCTACAACTACCTATATTTATTTCTATAATAGAGCAGGTAAATGCTTTTAGTAATTCCTTGATAGACTTTTATCCATTTCACTGACTCCCAATGGTGGACTGTATCCATGAATTCAGTAAGCAAATAGATACTCAGCATCTATATTGTGTGGCTTCATGTGTACTTTATAAGGTTTAATATCATGGGACTGATCTCCTGTCCCATATATTCTAATGGGGAAAGAAATCATGCTGTTTTGTTTCGTGAATAAGACAAGTAGTAAAGGGGTACTTCTTTCATCCTTATATTTTATATTTTGGCTGACATTTACTGCATGGTTGTAGTATACTAGATTATAGATGCAGCATGTGATGTAGTAACTCATTTAATCTTCAGAACACACTATAAGGTAAGTGTTGTCATCCCTCCTTTCAGGTGTAAAAAACTGATCTAGAGAGAAATAACTTGCTCAAGGCCACCTGGTAAATGATGGTTCCAGAACCCTATACTTTAACCTTACTGTGTATTCCCTATGTACTATAGTGTTTGTCTCCTGTGATCATTTATGAAATTAGTTCATTGGTTGGTTGTCTTTTGTATGTTATACACTGTTTAAACACTGTGTTTATGTTAACTCATTTTTTTTTCCACAATCCTATAAAGAAGGTGATGGGTGGTGACCTCAATTTATAGAACAAGGAACCGAAGCCATCAGAGGTGAATTTACTTAACAAGGTCATTCAGCCAGTAAGTTAGGGAACTAGGAAGACAAAATTCTTTATAAGATTGATCTAGGGCTGGGGATGTAGTTCAGTGGTAGAGTACTTACTTAGCATGTGTGAGGCCTGGGTTTGATCCCCAGCACTGGGCAGGGGTGGGGGTGGGTGGGGTAGCGAGGGGAGGACTGGTTTAGATATCTAGATGAACAGGACTGTAATTGTAGTACAGTATGTTCAGTAAGGCACAGACATTCCTATATCTTTAAAAAAAAAAAAAGAAAAACAAAACTTTATTTTATTCATTTTTTATGTGGTGCCAGGGATCGAACCCAGTGCCTCATGCATGCTAGGCAAGCGCTCTATGACTGAGCCACAACCCTGGCCCCCAAACTCCTATATCATCAGCTGAGTGTTCCAGTCCTCATTTCTTTGGGGGCACAGGGCACATTAGTAACAGAGGGAATTAAAATGCCAAAAAAAAAAAAAGCTTTTATTACTTTGATATCCCATTTTGATTGGAAATTTGAGGGTAGGAAGAATATTTTATATCTGTAGAATTTGTATTCTTCAGGTAATTCTGCATGTCATTTTATGTGAAATTAACTCAATTGGCAGGGATGGTGCTGTGGCTTTATTGTTTTGTAATAGATAAATAATAAGCAAGATCTGCCACTGTATATCAGACATTGTTCTAGATGCTGGGGAAATAAAATATGCCCATTCTCTATTCATGGGGACTATGCTTTATCTAGGTAAGTTGTGTTTTATCTCAATCTTAGAATGTCATTGGCTTTTTGAGGGGGAAGCAAGCCTGTTGTTGTTGTTGTTGTTTGTTTGTTTTTTGTGGTTCTGGAGCTCAAATCTAGAGCCTCATGCATACTCAGCAAGCACTCCCCTTCTGAAGTACATCTCCCACCTGGTATTTTTAATTGTTGAGAAAAAAAAATCAAGGCTCAGAAAGTTTAAATACTTTGCCCAATGTTACAAAATTAATACATGAAGATATTGGGGAAGGAACCTGAAGTCACTCTTGCTTTAAATCTCTTCCTGCTGTTTCATCATAATTTGTTGAGGCAAAGGAAATCATAGTTTCCATGAAAAGTTTTAAAGGAATTTTCTCTCTTTCCTTTTTTATTTTTTTTTTTGGCAATAAACTACCAAAGAGAATTGAAGACCAATTTACATTTTACAGAGGTTGATACATCAGAGTTCATTCACAATATTAAATTAAATAGATTAAATTTAATTTAGCTTTCATTTTCAAAACGTGATTGAGTTCATTTGTTTATCTGTATGTATGTTCATATTATGTGTGCACATATATTCATTTACATATATATTTTCTTGTTAGAAAAATATTGAGGAATTGGGTATGATAGCACACACCATAATCCCAGCTACTATGGAGGCTGAGGCAGGAGGATGTCAAGTTCAGTTGGCGCATCTGGGCAATTTAGGAAGATTTTGTCTCAAAAAATAAAATGGGTAAAGCTCAGTGGATTGGATTTGATCCCCAGTACTAGGGAGAAAGAGAAACAGGAAAAGGGGATTATATTCTATGCCTATTCACCTTCTGTGTCCTCCCAGCACTACTTTATAATTAAGGCTGTCACCCCATTTTGGAGTATTTACTTCACATTTCCATCCTTACCCTAAAGGCACAAATAAAACTTGATTGTCAAAACCAAAGTATTCAAACAGCTTTCAGTGCTTTTTAAAGGCTTCTTTGGCAGCTGCCTGTCTTGGTACTGATAATCATGTATAATTTTCACATTGGAAGGCAAATATGTTTCATTCTGTAAGCAGTTTATGATTAGTAGAGGTTAACTGATACTATTTAAGAAAAACGCTCTGTACTGGAGAGCAGGTGTCTTTGTCATGTGTGATCTTTGGGAATAGCATCTGTTTTTTCTTTAGTACAAGAAAATGCTAGTGTGTGTGTGTGTGTGTGTGTGTGAGAGAGAGAGAGAGAGAGAGAGAGAAAGAGAGAGAGTGTGTGTGTGTGTGTGTGTGTGTGTGTGTGTGTGGTGGTGAAATAGTTGAGATAATTTTCATTATAGTGTTAGAATACTGTAATTTTAAGCACATATATGTGGAGACTAGATTGGACTTAATTTTATTTCAGTGAATCAAGGGGAGTACTCAGAGAAAATATCTAGTTACTAATTACTAATATTGTGAGTTTTAAAACTAATTACTAATATTGTGAGTTTTAAAATTGATTACCTTTTGAAGTTAAACTGTCAGTATTTATTTAAAAAAAAAGTAAAGTTTTGTTTTGGCAACTCTTTGAAGCCACATGTAATATTGAGTCTGTATCTATAGATAAAGATCTTTAAAGATCAGTATCTATAGGTTTAAATTGTTGTTAAGGACTTACAGAATTTGTTTTAAGAAAATGATTTGTTTGCCAGCATCCTTCTAACTAGGCACAAGCCCTGCCTTGAACAACAACAAAGGTAGAAACCAAGCCTCTACATCCTTGGGCATTTAGATTGATACAAACATTAAAGATGCCTGCTCAGAGACCAGTTGCCCTTTAAATCTGGGGAGTGTGCTTGCTTACCCCTGAGAACTCTAGCTTAAAAGCACAGTCCTGTGATAGTGCATACTGCCACAGTAACTTTCAGAAAGCTCTCCTGTCCGGTATTACCTTCTGACCTTTCCAAAAACCAATTCCTGATTTTTAGACCAAAGATTTTTATCCCTTGCGCGCTCTCTTTTTAATAACCATCTTAGCTTACCTGTTTATTACTTTAGCACCTCATGATCGGACTTCTAGTCAGCCTGTCCCATGGACAGTAGTTATGAAATCTAGAAATGTAGAAGTGGTGTTAGGTACATTTATTTTGAAATCTTCATTTCAAAGGAGAAAATATTTTACTTCTTATTCTAGAAAGGGAAGAATGTCACAATTGTTTTGTTCTCCTACAGGTCTTATAAGAGGAGTGGTATCTTGTCATCTGCTAGAATTTTTTGCTAGTGATATTGAGGCAGGGAGACCATTTTAGCCCACCAACTACCAACACAAATTTGAGATCAGGTTTTAGCTGATACTGTGGGAAAAAAGTACTATAGATGCTAATGTCAAAGAATGCATTTACACAGTGGCTCCTTGTGAAGAATTTTTTTAGTTAATAATAAAAATAGAAACATTTGAAAAGCAATTTATTTAAATTTTTTATTATTTTTAATAGATAAATTGTATGTGTTTACATGATGAAGTGTATGTATATTGTGGTATGGTTAAATCTAGCTACTAAACAAATGTATTACTGCACATAATTATCGTTTTTCTGGTGAGAATACTTAACACCCATTCTCTAAAAGCAATTTTAACTATAATATTTGCTTGGACTTTATATTATAGGTTAACAAATTTATAACCATTTAAAAATATGTAATTACCCATGATTACCAAGAAATAAAAGATTTGTTTTGGTAATATGTCTTAGAAAGGTTACACTAGCATACTACTATTGTTAAGAGAAAATTGTGCATTCAAATACCACTTACAAGAACTATCAGTAATGAATTTGTTTCATTAGTTATTAAGAATTCTGCATGCTTTTAAATATGGTATTAGCCCCACACTTGTAGTAGTAAAGGTTATTGAGCAATTAATCTTTAGCGGTTAGGAAAGCTGTTTTTCCACATAATAATCTTGTAGACTTGACTGAAAGTAGAGCTGACTTTATGGTGTTGGTGAAAGTAGCAGTGGTCAGAAACCAAGACTGAGGTTCAGTACCCTGTTCTGTCAGTTGTTGTCTGTCATTTTGGATGTCATTTAACTTTCTTGAGCCTCATTGTAAACACTTCATTGTAAACATTGTAAAATGAAATCAAGCTGCCTACCAGACAAGGTTTTTCTGAGGATTAAACGGAATGATATGTGTGAAAATATTCTGTAAAGGCCAAAGCACTAAATAGTTAAGTTTACCTTTACTCTTATAAATTAATAAATGTGTATGCTTACTTAGCATTTTGTACTCTTATTTCCTAGTGCATGGCCATTTTTGTATCTGTGACATAGTACAATGCTGATACATAGTGTTTAATAATATTCAGTAAAAATAATTTTTTTAATGTATTCTCATACTTTGATATCTGGGAAGTTGCTGACTCTGGGGGATTTAGCCAGTTCTTAGATAAACAAATAGTCAGCCATTGTGATTTTCAAATACAGACCAGTCAATCCAGAGCCCATATTTCAATCACCTCATAATTATGTCCTAATCACCTAGAACCAGGTACGAGACAATTAGAAAGTATGCCCCAAAGCCCTCTAAAAATCATTTGAAGTAGTTGCCCTGAGCTTATTCTTTCTTGCAGAAAGCAGAAAGTGTGGCTGTGACTCTGGTATTCCCCACCCCTCCAATCCGTGGCATGGCCTGTTCCTCTTGGGAACTGTCAACAACAAAACTGTCTCTTCAATAGCAGTAAATTTTTTATTAATACATTATTTTGTGTATTTAATTTTTGCAGTACTGGGGATTGAATCCAGAGGTTATTTCCTGCTACTAAGCTATATCCCCAGCTCACCCCACCTTTTTGGGTTTTTTTGAGATACAGTGTCACTAGGTTGCCCAGGCTGGCCTCAAACTTGTGCTCCTCCTGCCTTGGCCTCCTGAGTCACTGTGATTACAGGCATGAGCCACTGCACCTGGCTAATACATTATTTTTAAATATTGGGCTACTAAATTATTGTTTTAAACAGTCCTTGTGCCAAAGAATCTTATCTTTAAGAAATAGCGTTAAAGTTTTCTTGGAAATAATTTGTATCAAGATTCAGAATGGTATTGAGATAAATATGTTTGTATGTAAAGGTAAATATGTATGTGTCTGTGTATAAAAATATTTTTTAACCTTACTGGAAGATGACAGGAATTCTGATCTCTAAGTTACCCTTACAGATCATTTTGATTGATCTGTAAGGGTAACTTACATGTTACCCTTTTTTTTTTTAAATAAATTTTAAAAGTGAGACCCACATTGGAGATATAGTTTATCCAGATCAAACCTTTAGTTGTTGGCAATGTCAGAAGAACTCAGATCTAACTCCTTGAGGCATAAGTAGATACTCAAGTTCTATAAGGTTTTTATTAGGAAGAATATTATTAGAGGCAAGTTTTTCTTGCATCTCCTCTTCTCAAGGGAATAAGTTCTTAAAGTAAATGTTGTTTTCTCCTATCCCAGGTGACAGTGATTTGGTTGCTAAGTAATTGTTACAATTGGTGTAGCTTCTCCACTAGCAAAACTAAAATTTAAAATCTAATATGGTCATTTAAATTATTTTATATGCAAGTTTTTAGAGTAAACCCCAGATAGTTTATGCCTGAATCTTGCTTTTTCGTGTGTGATTTTTCTTTTATCTTGCTTTCAGTATTAGATTCACAAACCAGGCAGCCTTTAAGCTGCTCTAAATGTTTTATCAGAAACATTTTACAGCAAATGTAATTAATGATTAATAGTCATATTGTGAACAGGTAATATGGGGAAAATTATTGACTAAAGAGATCAATGAATTATTGTGAAAAAGTGATTTAGGAAATGGGAATTTTTAAGGGTTTTTGGGTTTTGCTTTTGTAGGAGAGCATTATATGAAGAGGTAAATATATACAAGATTTGAGGTGGGAAAAAAAAAGCTTATGTCCTGTATTGCTGGGCCTTTCTATAATAGTGGATCAAGTTTTGTTTTCCACCTTTTAAGAAATAAACGAAAAATGAAGCCTGAGAGACAACTTCCATGCAGATAGTATTTTGGTCAGCTTTTTCACTGCTATGACCAAAGGACCCGACAAGAAAATTTTAAGGAGAAGTTTATTTTGGGGCTCACAATTTCAGAGGTCTTAGTCCATAGATGGCTGGCTTCATACTTTGGGCTTGAGATGAAGCAGGACATCTTGGCAGAAGATTGCGGTGGAAGAAAGCATCTCAGGACATGCTTTCAAGAAGCAGAAAGACTACACTCATCAGGGATAAAATATATACCCCAAAGACACAACTTCAGGGATCCGCCTCCTTCCGACACACTATCTTGCACTGATTAGATTAAGGCTCTCATAACCCAATCATTTCACTTCTAAACTCTCATGCATTGTCTCACACATGAGCTTTTGGGGGATACTTTGTATCTAAACCATTCAGATAGGTCTTCGTTACCCTCAGAAAACTAAACGAATTGTAATTATTTTGGAAGGATAAATTAGTTTAAATTAATGTATTCTTGATGTAATGCTTAAACAAGGATATAACTATTATTGAATCTCTGCCCATGAAAATTTTTTTTATAGTGCATGTTAGTTTGTTCTAGGATTGCAAGGCACCTGCTCCCCAGGGAACCTAATATGATTTTTTAAAATCATATTGAATAAAATATTTAGCAATTTCATTTTATAGTCCAATCCTAAATCTTGGTTGAATGATGTAGAATTATCTGGTTTATTCAGGAACTCAGAGTTCTAAAAAACTTTGATTCCTTGTCAGATTTTTCATATAGCGTTTTTTTTTTGGGGGGGGGGGCGGGGGCAGCTTTTACACCTGGTTTCTAGGAAGCCCAGAGATGTGCTTATTGCCATAACTTCCAGCTTTTGTAATGGAAAATACACAACTATAAATGAGATCTAATTAAGTAATGGTCCATTATACCACCACTAATACTTTAGTGCCCTGATCATCTTGGCTTCCTCCAGACTTCCTCCATAGATTCCTTGTTTATTGTTGATGCTTAATAAATATTTGACTGAGTAGATTCAGCTCTACTGAAAATTTTTGAATAAAATTGAGTTTCTATAGGCATATGGGCATTTCCCTGAACTTATCAGTTATTTCAGGGACAAGTAGTTACATGGGCTGTAGAAAGCATATAGAAATTTTGGAGTTAGCTGCATGCAGTAGTGCCCACCTGCAATCCCATCAATTAGGGAGGCTGAGGCAGAAGGGTTGCAAGTTCAAGGCCAGCTTCAACAACTTAGCAAGACCCTAAGCAATTTAGTAAAACCCTGTCTCAAAAAATAAGAAGGGCTGGGGATATAGCTCAGTGGTAAAGTACCCTTCGTTAAATCCCCAGTTGCCTCCCAACACCCCCCACCAACAAAAGGAATTTTGAGTGTATCTTTTGGAGTGTTTGCTTTTTTTGTAAATTAAATAAAAGATCATTTTATTATGTCTCTGGTAACATGAAAATATGAATATTCTGTATTATGACAAAATCTGTTTTTTTCAGTGATATATATCTGCTTTACATTTACTTTGTGTTTTGTAACTGCTAATGAAAGTTAAACAAGTTTTTGCTTGTGTTTTATTATTAATAGTTCCTTTTCATACTGAAACATTGGATGTTCAGTGGATATCTGTTTTCTCTCCAGATGCTATAACTCTGGCCAGATTTTATTTTTTAGAATTTAAAATCATTACTAATTAAAACTAAAATTTTTATATGACACAAATTTAGTAGCATCACAAATTTAGAAGCACTTAGTAACTTTTCAGGTTTCTTATGATGAAGTATTACTAAGTACAGTGTAGTGGTATAGGCCTATAATCTCAGATACTCTGGAGGCTGAGGAAGGAGGATCCCAAGTTTGAGGTCAGCTTGGGTAACAGCTAGATCCTGTCCTAAAATTAAAAAAATAATAATAATAATAAATTTAAAATAGGATAGCTAGGGATGTAGCTCAGTGGTAGAATACCCTGGGGCCTAGTCTAGTCCTCCGAACTGTTAAAAAAAAAAAAAAAACTTAAAAAAAATATATAAATAAAAGCAAATTTTTAAAAAATTATTTTTTATTTAATTGTTATACTTGACAGTAGAATGCATTTCAAATCATACATATGGAGCATAATTTTTTGTTACTCTGGTTGTATACAAAGTAGAGTCACACTATTCATGTCTTCAAAAATGTACCTAGGGTAATGATGTCCATCTCATTCCACCATCTTTGCTACCCTCAGGCCCCCTCTCTTTTATTCCCTCCCCCTTGCCCTTTCCAAAGTTCCTCCATTCCTCCCATGCTCCCCCACCCCCACCCACATTATGGATCAGCATCCATTTCTCAGAGAAAACATTTGGCCTTTGGTTTTTTGGTATTGGCTTACTTCACTTAGCATGATATTCTTCAGCTTTAGCTCCACCCATTCACCTGCAAATGCCATTGATTTTATTCTCTTTTAATGCTGAGTAATATTTCATTGTGTATATATAGTTTCTTTATCCATTCATCTATTGAAGGGCATCTAGGTTGGTTCCACAATTCAGCTATTGTGAATTGTGTTGTTGATGTGACTGCTTCACTGTAGCACACTGTTTTTAAATTCTTTGGGTATAAAGCTGAGTCAAATGGTGATTCCATTCCAAGTTTTCTAAGGAATCTCCATACTGCTTTCTAGATTGGTTGCACTAATTTGCAGTAATGTAAGAGTGTGCCTTTTTTCCCATACCCTTGCCAACACTTATTGTGGCTTGTATTCTTAATAACTCATTCTGACTGGAGTGAGGTAAAAATCTCAGAGTAGTTTTGATTTGCATTTCTCTAATTGCTAGAGATGTTGAACATTTTTTCATGTATCTATTGATCAATTGTGTATCTTCTTCTGAGAAGTGTCTATTCAGTTCCCTGGCCCATTTATTGATTGGGTTATTTGGGTTTTTTTTGGTGTTAATATTTTTGAGTTCTTTATATATCCTGGAGATTAGTGCTCTATCTGGTGTGCATGTGGTAAAAACTTGCTCCTGTTCTGTAGGCTCTCTCTTCACCTCCCTGATTGTTTCTTTTGCTGAGAAGAAGCTTTATAGTTTGAATCCATCCCTTTTTTTGATTCCTGATTTTATTTCTTGCGCTCTATAGGAGTCTTGTTAAGGAAATCAGAGCCTAATCCAACATGATGAAGATTTGAGCCTACTTTTTCTTCTATTAGGCATAGGATCTCTGGTCTAATTCCTAGATCCTTGATCCACTTTGAGTTGAGTTTTGTGCATGGTGAGAGTTAGGGGCGTAATTTCATTTTGCTGCATGTAGATTTCCAGTTTTTCCAGCACCATTTGTTGAAGAGGCTGTTTTTTTCCCAATGTATGTTTTTGGCACCTTTGTCCAATATGAGATAACTGTATTTATGTGGCTTTGTCTCTCTGTCCTCTATTATGTACCATTGGTCTACAAGTCTGTTTTGGTGCCAGAACCATGCTGTTTTATTGCTCTGTAGTATAGTTTAAGGTCTGGTATAGTGATGCCACCTGCTTCACTCTTCTTGCTAAGGATTGCTTTGGTTTTTCTGGGTCTCTTATTTTTCCAGATGAATTTCATGATTGCTTTTTCTGCTTCTATGAGGAATGTCATTGGATTTTGATTAGAATTGCATTAAATCTGTATAATGCTTTTGGTAGTATGGTCATTTCGATAATATTCTGCCTATCCAAGAACAAGGGAAATTTTTCCATCTTCTGAGGTCTTCTTTAATTTCTTTCTTTAGCATTCTGTAGTTTTCATTGTAGAGGTCTTTCACCTCTTTTGTTAAGTTGATTCTTAAGTATTTTTTTAAATAAAGCAATTTTGAGTATTAAAAAAAAAGTTAAACCATTCTCTGACAAAGTGCAGGTTGAACATACCTCACCTGAAATCCATAATGCTCTGAAATCAGAAGCTGTTCTCTTTTCTTTTTAATGGCAGTCTTCAGATTGAACCCAGATAAATTGGAAATGTTTTGAGCACTGACTTGATGGCAAGAGTGGAAAATTCAACAACTGACTTTGTGTGATAGGTTACTATCAAAATGCCAGCACACTGAAAATATACAAAATTATTTTCAGGCTGTGTGTATAAGATGTGTATGAAACATAAATGAATTTCATGTTGGACCTAGGTCACATCCCCAAGATATCTCATTATGTTTATGAAAATATTCCTAAACCTGAAAAAGAAAATTGAAATCCAAAATAGCTGTGGTCTCAAGCATTTCAGATAAGGGATTGTCAACCTGTATTTACTACATCTAGAAATAAGAACAGTTTCATGTTCGTTTCCTTTTTTCAGAATCATCAAAGGTAAACAGGCCAGAAGTATTCTTTGATCACAAATAGATAATTTTTCTGCCCAAGTTGATAAAAGCACATGACTTTTTTTCCCAAGGGATAACAAAATACAAATCTAAAATAGTAATTAAGCCTCCAATGTGATTAAGGGGAAAGGGATATGATTGTAATCAATCGTTGGTTCTTTTCATTAGTTGTTCTTTTATTTATATCATTCATTTCTCATCTGTTGCCATACATAATGGTTAAGTGCACATATGTGGAAAGATTCTTGAACTATCTTAGTATGAGCAATTAATTACATGAATCTAATTTTAAAAAACAGCAATATACAAATACATGGTCTTTTGGAGATAATTATTGTGTTGAAGACACTAGAAGAATAAAATACTCTTGATTTTAAGAGTTTTAGAAGTTTTGATTATACTTTTATAGTGAAGTTCATTCCTTTCCTTGTCTGAATTCTCCTATAAAGTATTTAAATTAGTCTATAAAGTGCAGAAATGGTTGTCCTATCAAAGCTCATATATATAAATGAGATTTTGCTTTTTCAGTCATATTGTGAATTAATCGGGTAATGATAAAACGTTTTCTTTGCTTATGTTCTGATCTCCCCTCCTCAGTATGCCAACTGTTATTTGTGTCCAGGAAAAAAATCATATTTAAATATAATTTTTCCCACTCAAATATATGTACCTACTCTTCTCATCTTAATTGTGAGTAAAAGAAACAACTAGAGCTGAATTCTTCACGATTGAACATAGGTCTGGATTACATAGTAGAATATGGAGGATGGTTCCATGGTTAGAATGATCCCCATTAAATTTTTATAGGAAAATTGTGGCTAGTTCATCTACACTTGAAAGTAGAAAGCTAGTATTTCCTCCTTGCTCAATATGCTGTTTGGAGATGCAGCTTAAAATAGCCATCTGTGGGGTTAGGTTAGACTGCTCTATGGCAGTGTAACAATCTTGGACTAGCCTCCCTTGGCCCTACTGAGCAACTATTTTAAGCTGTGACCCTAAGAACTGACAGGGCATACTCTACCCTCTTACCTCTGAGTGCCAGTTCTGTATTTCCAGGGCTGGACAGATCAGCTATAAACTTCTTTGAAATTAAGGCTATCATTGTAATTTTGGAAATTCTTTTACCCACCTACCCTGGCTGCCAGATTGCTTTGATATATCAGTTTTCATTAAAATAAATATCATTGTAGGGGATAAAAGATGATTAGGAAACCATAAACCCTATGTTTTACTCATTTATTTTAAGCAGTGCTCATTTGGGTAAACTTTCTATGCAAGAGAAAGATCCCAAGAGTCATTGATGATCACTGTGATAAGATTATGCTATTTTTAGATGGCTAATATACTAAGGTCTGATTCAGTGGTTGCTTTTGCCCATATTCTCTGCTCATGTCAGATTGCTTTTCCTTGTTGTTTTTTTTTTTTCATTTTACCCATTTAATGTTTAGTATCCAGATTGCTTTCTCTTTTTCTCTGTGTGTTCCCACTTGAACAGCATATCTTTTTGTGATTATTTATGAACATTCCGACTTACAAAGTATAAACACAGTTAAGGGTAAGTGCTAGAACATAAAGGTGGAAATCTTTGCCTTCTAAAAGCTTAGGTTCTTGTTGAGGGGACACAGTATTCATTCATATAAAAGGTAGAACATAGGAATAATAAATGATGACATGTATTAAAAGTGAAATGAATGAAAAAAGGTAGTGATACTGAAATTAAGAGTGGAATGAAGTCACTGAGAGCCATAGCAGAAATCCAAGACTTCATGAAACCCAGGAGACTTGAACTGATTCCTAAAGAAAAGAAGAGCCTTCACAAACATGAATAAAGAAGCAAAGCATATAGACTGAGGAGACAGCAGGTGCAAAGAAAGGAATCTGGAATATGGTTCACATATTTTAGATAGAATGGGTAGACCATCTAAACTATTGTGGAGCTTTTGAGGGAAATGCTAGAAGATGAAGTTGTCCAGATTGATAGAAGTCTGGTTTTAGAATGGTGGTGTCAGACCAAGGACAGGTGATAAGTCATTGAAGAGATGTGTGAAGGTGTATACTTTTTGAGGGGAGTTTCACTTGTAGTGCTGGGTAATAAAACTAAAACATTATAAGAGAAATAGGGAAATCAATTTTTATACCACAGATTTAGTCCAGATATCATTGATAAAAATCTGAACTTGATGTCAAGGTGTGATTTTTCAGGAGTCCTTAAGAAAAATTACAGTATTTGATTCATGATTATAGAGAGGAAAACTAAAGGAATTTTAGTAAGTTTAAGTGTGGATGACCATGGGTATAATTGTACCACTGAAAGAAATAACATTGAGAAAAAGAATGGGGTGAACTCGAACTTTGATATTTGTTATGTTAGATTTACTATTTAGCTAATAGTAAATCATTTTATTGGAAATATTTAGTTTGTATTTGGAGACTAGATCTGAGAAGGGATCAGAATTGGCATTCTAGATTTGGAATTCTGCAGAGAGCTGGTGATTGAAATTGTGGTAATAAATGGAATTGATGAGATAACAGCTTTTGTTTGAAGTTCTGACACTGACCTTTGGGGACCAAAAGGAGACAGTTGAGCTAAGAATAAGAGCGAGAAAGAATGAGTGAGTGAGAGAGAGCGAGAGAGAGAACACAGGATGATCTGTCAACAACGAAGAGGAATCTCAGTGTCGAATGTTATTAAGATGACTTGAACAGTGAGAAAGTTTAATGGGTTTTGTATTGAATTATTTGATGAGATCTAAGACCTATATTGTTCAATGTGATAGCCAACATGTGGTTTTTTAAGGTAAAAGTAATTAAAAATTTACATCCTCAGTTGCATTAACCACATTTCATGTGCTATTAGCCATATGTGTCTAGAGGAGACCATATTGGAAAGCACTAATGTAGAATATTTTTATTGCCCCAGAAAGTCTGTAGGAGAGTACAACTTTATAAAACTAAGGGATTTCTAAATAAAAAAATAGGGGTGAGGGTTTAAATATGAGGGCATAGTGACAATATTAAGTGTATAATATACTTCAGAAAAGTTTGAAAACAGAGGAAGAACAACAGTATCTTGGAGGCTGATAGAGAAAGGCTTTGTAAGGCCATGATTTTGTTTTTTCATGTAGTACCTATTTGTTGAGGGCCTTTTGTGTGCCAAGTACTGTGTTAGGTATAGATGATATAACACAAAAGAAGGCATGACAGAGTGTGTAAGTATATAATTGGATCAGGGATGTTAAGGGGTTGGAAATCAGATTAGTTATGATATAGTGTGGTATTTTTTTTTAATTATTTTATTGTTGGTTGTTCAAAACATTACATAGTTCTTAATATACCATATTTCACAGATTGATTCAAGTGGGTTATGAACTCCCATTTTTACCCCGTATACAGATTGCTGTGTCGGAAGGACTATCTTCTATGAGAACATTTAAATTTGGCTTTATAATAAAATGAGGGACTTTGTGAGGAAGGGTCCCTGAAGGAGGTAATGCAGGATAGTTCAGGTAGGATGACATCAGCCATACTGGCAAAGAAACACCTAATGCTGAAGGTCAGGCTCATGTAATGGCATGGTATAATCTGGGATTTATGGATAACTTCAGGTGCTGTGACCACAAGTTCATGTACTCAAGTCAAGGTGGTAAGGATCAGGTTAGAAATATTCTTTTCTTGATAAGGAATTTAAACTGCATCCTGAAAGTTACAGGCAGCCTTCAAGGGACCTTAAGTGTAATATCATGGGCAAATTTGCATCTTGGATTGCTTAGTGTGTACAGTGGAGAAAGGAGGACAATCTGGTTTCACAGAAATTGAGAGTATAGGAAGATGAATCTTTGGATAAGGAAGGACTTGAGTGTGTATGTGGAGAATAAGGGAATAACAGAAAATGCTTTTTGAGGTAGTAGGTTGTAGGAAATGAAATCAAAGGCACAAATGGAAGTGCTTTCAAGATGAGATATTTTAAAAGATGAGTCAAACTGGGTGCAGTGGCACACCTGTCCAATCCCAGCTACTCTAGAGACTGAGGCAAGAGGATTTCAAGTTGGAGCCCAGTCTAAACGAGAGGATACCAAGCAACAGTGATGGCCTAGGTATTATTCAATTAGAATAAAATTTCAGGGCTTTACTAGTTTCCTTTCCCTTGATTTTACAATCTAAGAACATGAGAAAGTGGATAGTGACAATTACTACCAGTATGGCAGAAGTTCAGATAGGCAAAGGTTCAGCAAGGATGTCAAATGAAACCAGAGGACATTGGGGGTGTGTGTAGACAAATTCCTAAGAACAAGGTGAGGATTAAGATGGAGTTGGGAACTGGTGAGAATTAGAGTGGCGCAAAGTTGATGAAGTGGTCAGAAAAGAGAGTGCTGAGCTAGCTCCTTGAAGGTGGAACAGAATTGATGACAGAGTTGGAGCTGGGGTTCTATTAGTAGGATTTATCTTGAGCATAAAAACTGATTTGCCTTTCCAAACATGCTTCCTTTCTCAGGTTCATCATTCTGTTTGTCACCTAGATCAGAATCTTTTAAGACTGATTTGGTCTTTTTTTTTCTTTATTTTTTATTTTTTTATAATTTAATGATTTTACCAAATCTTGTAGTTTTACACCAGAACTAGAGAGATTTTGATTCAAGTTTTGGTTTTGATAAAGTGTCTCTTTAGATCGGTATGTCCTGTGTAAAATACCAATAATCATGTTACTTTAGTGGGATAGTACATGTAAAGCACTTTGCACAATGCTGAGAACGCAGAAAAGTTTTCACTAATTGCTAGCAACTGTTAATTATTATGATAATTGTTATTCGTATATCTGGTTCATTTTCCTATTGTTAGGGTTTTCTTTTAGGATCTTGCCATCTGGAAGGTAAAATAACATCTTTCCTAACTGGTGTCTCTGCCTGTAGCTTTTCACATATCTGGTTTGTAGTCAACATTTCATAGTTTTCCTAAAACCAGATCTATGATGCACTCTGTTTCCCACAGTCTTAATAGATAAACAGTTACAGACTTTCCAAGTTATTAGAACTTTCAAGAAGTGATAGATCCCAGTATAAGATAAAAGTTTCTTATAGAGGCTCTATCAGTTCAGTAATACCTATGAAGGGTTGCTCATTTTATTTCTAAAGGACCAGAGGTACCTTAAAAGTTTATGTACTATTTAAAATTCCACATAGAAATGTCAGGTTTTCCAAATTTCTTTTTTTTCTCTTCCACATCTTGAATGCATATGGTTTAATAAAGAATGAAAGGAAGGAAGGGAAATTAGATGTTTTTTTTTAATTGCAAATTCTGTTTTAGGGAAATATTCAGATATTTCTGCGGTGGTTTGTCTACTAGAGCAAACTATTTTTGATAGTAACAGGATAAGTAAAAATAACTAGGAGTCAAAACGGAGTGTATGTCTTTGTTTTGACAGAGCTTTTCTTTCCAACTCTTGCCTTATTTCCTCATCTACAATGCCTAGTCAATGGGAGATGTACGATAAAATGCTTGTTGTAGCAAATTGATTTGGATGCATAAACTGGAGCCACTTTATATGTTGGATAATTTATGCATCAGCCTCCTAAATTTTGAGGAAAAAAATACATACCAATTGAATAATTTTATCTGTGACTTTTATCTATACTCACCTGTTGTTTGACCAGGTGATTTTGGAGAAAAATGTGAACTTTGGAGGTTTTCATCATTAAAAAATCTTTATTACAGTGATGAATTATGTGAACAATGCTGTTGTAAGTTAATTGTAAGAAAGTAGACAAGAGTTTCTATGGAGCTTGGTTGGGCTCTAGAAAATAAGTGAGGGGGATACATTTAGATAGTTAAACTTCTTTAAGAGCCAGTGGCTTATTTTTTTTTTTTAACTAGGCATTTATAGAGGTCTGTTAATTCTCTCATAATAATAGGGTATTGTCAATCTCTAGGATATTAATTTTGGGCTCTTTACCACTGTTATCTCAAAGTTCTTACTCAGGCACATTTAATCTTTATGACTCATTGTATTTCTTAATGTTTTTGCATAATTTGGAAGCTGTTTGTATTTTTGTATGTATTCCCTAAAAATTATTATTTTTTTAAGAGAGAGAGAGAATTTTTTTTTAATATTTATTTTTTAGTTTTCGGCGGACACAACATCGTTGTTTGTATGTGTGCTGAGGATCGAACCCGGGCCGCACGCATGCCAGGCGAGCGCGCTACCGCTTGATCCACATCCCCAGCCCCCTAAAAATTATTGACCAGCTTATAAATTAAACTTATTGCTATCACCTTATTAAAATTTGTGGATACATATGATTATTTGTATTTAAAATGATTAGATAATTTTTCCTTTTAAAGTGGGACTTCCTAAAGTGATTCTTTGATAAAGTCAAAATAGATTTGTGATTTAGTCTGTAGTTTTGGAATTATAGGAACTGATTTTCAGTGTTCATGTTCTGTAGAAATTGGTTTATAAAATCAGGATTCACAAGAGACTGATAGTTATTTTTCTTTTAAGATCTGATACAGATCTTTTCAGTTACTGAAATGCTCTTAATCTTGTATTTGTTGTGCCAGAGAATCTAGAAACCAAATAATAATCAAAATTAATTGGTGAGGGTTGACTCAGAGGATAGGGAAGTAGGTAATCTTTTGGACTAATGACCTATCCCAGCAGGTTATGTGTGAAGTATGAGAAAGGGTAAGGTTGTCATTAGGATTTTCCTCAGAACTGAAATTTCGTCCACTTCTATTGTGGTTATCTTTCTGATATTTGGAATATTGTCTTCCAGTTACAGTTGTTTTTCAAGATGGTAGTTCTCAATGAATGTTGATAAATTCTTACTATTCAGTATTTTTTTTCCACGTAGGTAGATTAGGGAGATCTCTAGTTCTGCTGATGAATATAATGATTTCAAACCACACCAATATATTAACTTCTGAGCAAAATTAACTGTGAGCTTTTAACTCCCTTAACACAAATTTTAATACTTTAGTCTGTTTGCTTTTCAAAATAAAAATCAGGAAGAAAGGTTGGAAGTATAGTGTAAGAATTCTTGCCTAGCATACAAAAGGCCTGGCATCAATTTCTAGTACAGCAAAACAGAATTGCATACAATTTCATTGAAAAAAAAAATTGAATTACAGGGGCTGGGGCTGGAGCTGTAGCTCAGTGGTAGAGCGCTTGCCTAGAGTGCATGAGGCCCTGGGTTCAATCCTCAGCACCACATAAAAATAAATAAATAAAATATAGATATTGTGTTCATCTGTAACTAAAAAAAATATTTAAAAAAATTGAATTACATACAGTTTCATTGTGGCTAGTGAGGCCTGACTAGCCCAGCCCTAAGTTCATTAAAAAGAAAGGAAAGAAGGAAATATTAAAAATTTGTTTCCAGTCAAATTAAACATCCACTTGTGTATATTTTGTACTTACAAATTATTTATTTTATAATTATTTTTATAAATTAAATTGTAATTATAATTATATGTACACATAAAACACATATATATTCTAATGTCAAGGAATTTCTAGTGATAGATAAAAAAGTTTGAATACCACTTTTATCTGTTTTTTTGCAAACAGCATTCTCTTTGCTTGTTTTTTGTTTTTTGGGGGTTTTATTTCCCCTTCCAGTACTGGGGATTGAATCCAGGGTCTAGCACATACTAGGCAAGTGTTCTACCACTAAACTATATCCCCAGTCCTTTCAAAATTTATTTTTGAGGCAGAGCCTCATCAAGTTGCTCATGCTGCTCTCAAACTTGGGATCCTCTTGCCTCTACTTTCGTGTTTGCTTGATTTTTTTTCTTTTCTTGCTTTCTTTCTGTTTATTTATTTATTGGTACTGAGGATTGAATCCGGGCCTTGTGCTTATTAGGCAAGTGTTCCACTACTGAGCTACATCCATCTTTTTTTTTAATTTTGAGACAGGATCTCACTAATCTGTCACCTGGGCTAGCCTTGAACCTGTGATCCTCCTGCCTCAGCTTCCTAAGTAGCTGGGATTGCAGGCATATGCCACCATACCTGGCTGTACTGGCTTCTTCTGCTTAGATACCCCTCTTCAGAATATTCTTTGACACTTTCTTGAATTTGGTAGGATCAGACCATTTAGTGAAGTTTTAGCATACATTTAAAAAAAAAAGTTCATATCTGCTCCTTATAATAAGGAATTCTGCCTAGGAGTTTAAATGGGTGGGGGAAAATCTAAGTAATACCTACCATGCCTTATAAATAGCAGATACAAAGTGACTAAAGTTGTCTTTCCTTCTTAGTTCAGGGATGTTCAAAAGTGCATCATCATAAGACAGGTGGTACTGTGTATATCTCTAAATCTTTATTGTCTCCAAAGCCTAAATCATATCCTTAATTCCCAAGGAGAGAATATAGCCAACTGGAAAAGAGTTCAGGGCTCTGGTTGGAGGTTGACCTAGGTTTACATCTTGGTTTTGCCACTTAATAGTTGCCAGATAACCTTGAGAAATTTATCCCTGAGTCTTAGAAGAGAATAGTAGATGGCAAAGTATAAAGTAGTTGAGTTCATTCCAGCCATTTAGTAAATTCAGTAAATGCAAATGGCAGCCATTCTCTGGATTGAGGATGGGAAAGGCAACAGGATAAGGATCCCACTTCTCTATCCTAGAAAGTAATTTCTTTAAGTGTTTGATTAAGCCCTTCTTGGTCTCTCTCTCCAATACTTGGGGAACTTTTTATTATTGCTTAGCTCATTATTCACTTAGTGTTCATATATGCTGTCTCAGGGCTATGTCCTTGTATTTATTATTGCAGTACTGGGGATTGTACCCAGTAGCATTCTACCACCAAGATACATCCCTTATTTTAAACAGTGTCTTGCTAAATGCCCAGACTGGCCTTAAACTTGTAATCCTCCTGCTTCAGCCTCCCAAGTAGCTGGGATTATAGATGTGCACCACCATGGTACCTCCCAGTTTTGTCTTTAGTATTCCTTTCCCATTGTCTTCCCATTTGCTTCTGTTCTTTCTACCTCTCCATGGTTTTTTCTCTTCCATAAAACCTTCATTGTTTCTCCTTGACAGTAAATCTATCTGAGTTTGTTCCCACTACAGTTAAGAGTTTCATTTTATTTATTTTCATTTTGCCAGCAGTATTAAACGTGTAGCTAGTACTCAAGAAATGTTTGCTTAATAAACAAAGCTCACTTGAATACTAGATTCTTGTATTAGTCAGTTTTCCATTGCTATAACAAGTACCTGAGGTTATCAAATTATAAAGAGAGGAAGAGATTTGGGGTCCTACAGGGAACATCCCCAATGACCTAACCATCCCAGTAAGCCCCACTTATTAAAGTTTTAACCATCTCCCAATAGTGCCAAGATGGGAACCCATTCTTCAACATTCTAGGTCCAAACCATAACAGTTCTCATTCAGAGATCTAGAATTTGTGGAAATCTGAATAGCTGTTATTACTTATCTGGACTTAATATTAACTTTATAATGCCATGTTCATTGGAATATTTCTCTTGAGTGTTTATGTTCTTAGGTTATTCTTCATCTGTAGGGAAACACATAGTTGTAGCCTTGCATAAAACAAAGAAGTGTTTTGTATAATTTCCAAACCTCTAGGATATTATTGTTTTCGCTTTCTACTGTGGAATCTTTCTAGTTGGGTCTATCAAATCTGTCAAAGCCTATTCCTAAATTTATATTGTCTTCTTTTCAAAAGATTTAATCCCAGAGTCATGTAGTTCATAGTTGTTATAGGTAACATACAAGGTACCATATTTTAATTTTCCTATGTTCAATTTTAGTTTGTGATAGTAATGATATGAATGAAAACCATAAACATTAATTGAGTTCTGATACTGTTTGATAGTTATTAAATAGGTCGTTTTCATTGAAATGATAGTTGGGTTAATTTATTTATAAGTAGGTAGTAGATAGTTGAGGTTGCTTAGTTTTTCCATTTTCTGGGTTATATTACCTACCCAGTAATGTAACCTGATATTCACTATAACAAACAAACAAAAAGCTTGGAAATCATTATGTTTTCCATAGGAAGAAATAGGCCCAGCTGGCTACAGTGGCATACTCTTGTAATCCCAGTGGCTGGGAAAGCTGAGACAGGAGGATCATGAATTCAAAGCCAGCCTCAGCAACTTAGCCAAGCCTAGGTGACTCAGTGAGGTCCTGTCTCTCTAAATAAAATATGAAAAAGGGCTAAGGATGTTGCTCAGTGGCTAAGCATCCCTGGGTTCAATCCTTGGTACAAAAAATTTTAAAAAGGCCCAGTTGGATTATCTTGGGTCTGTTTTCTTATCTGTAAAATGAAGGTGTTAATGACTGACTGATTTACCTCAGTGGGTTGGTGTAAAGAGCATGAATCATGTTAATAATAGGTGAAGGAAATTCACAAGTTGTATCTTTATCTTTTTTACTTCTATTTTCCTCTATGTTCCTTTTTGTTTAAATGTTACTAAGGTGTCCAAAGTTTGGTTAAAATATGTACACCATAAACAATATTTTCAACACATTAGACTAGGGGTCCTTAATAAGTAGAGCTACATAAAAGACCTGACTCCTTATACATAAATGGCAAAGGATATAAACACACAGTTCAAGAAATATTCAAATGACCAGTAAACATTTGAAAAACATGTTCAACTCTATTAGAAATCTAATAAATACAGATAAAATTAGTAATAGATTATTAAAATTTTCCTTTTAAAATTAGTCATATTAGCAATACATGAAAATGGTTTTTTTCTCAAAAATAAAAATTGCAACTATTATAAGTGAGACTGAAGTTTCCTTTGACTATGCTCTAGTCTCAACCCCCTTTTAAAGGAAATACTTTCAAATATTATATATTTATATTACATATAAAATATAATATTTAAATATTATATATTGTTATATATCCTTTCAGATTTTTTCCCACTTTCTTCTCTTTACTACATGTGAATTTCATTGTAGGAGCCTTATAGTACTATAATATAAACATTTACTAGGAACTCTGTTTTCATATAACCATATGCTTTAAAACAGACAGTACTTAAGTATTTCTGTTGTTCTTTTTGACTGCTACATTACATTCCATTTTTCAACTCTCTCACAGCATTTATCTTTCCCCCCAATTCTTAGTTATTTGTTTCTGAATTTTCATTGTTAGAAACAGTTGCAATAAATATCCTTTGGTATGTGGAAAAAGAAAAGTTAAACAGAATGTAAGGGAAATGGGATTGCTGGAGAGGATTGAGTTTTAAATAGAACAGTTGGTGTAAGGCAGATAACATTGAGGAGGTGACATTAAACCAAAGATTTGAAGGAAGTAAGGAATTTTTATATATATAGTTTGGGGAAAGACTATTCTAGGCAAAGATAGAGAGCAGAAACATCAATTTGGAACTATGCTTATTATATTCAAGGAACAGAAAAGGAATCAGCATGGCTGAGGTAGAATACACCTGGAGATGCTTTTAGGGAGGTAAATGTGACCAATTTATGTAGGACTTTATAGGCAGTCATTAAGCAGAGTAATGACTTGATTTGACTTTACATTTTAGAGTGGTCCTTCTGGCACCCTGGAACTTATTAATAGATAGGGCAGTGGTAGCAGAAAGACCAGTTTGGAAGCTGTTGTGTTGTATTGCGGTCAAGCAAGTCTCTTGGACAAAGTGTCTGGGATGTGGCTCAAGCAGTAGCGTGCTCGCCTGGCATGCGTGCGGCCCGGTTTGATCCTCAGCACCACATACAAAGATGTTGTGTCCGCTGAAAACTAAAAAATAAATATTAAAAAATTCTCTCTCTCTTTCTCTCTCTCTCTCTCTCTCTCTTAAAAAAAAAAAAGTTGCAAGCTGTGGGAATGATGGAGAAGTCCTTGAATGTTGGATAATTTTTGAAGGATGAGTCAGCAGGTTTGGTAATCAAATATAAAACAAAGGCAAGAATCAAGAGTCATGATGATTTCAAAGACTTTGGTCTAAGAGTTGATCAGATGGAGTTGTATACTTCAGAAATTTAAATTCTGATAAGGCCAAATTTATCAGTATTTTCCTTCATCTTTTGTATCGGAGTCTTGTTGAAAAGACTGGTTCTTCTGTATTTTCTTATAATATTTGTTATTTTGTTTTTATATTTAACTCTGTATGTATGTATGTATTTGTAGCATTAGGGGTTTAGTCCAGAGTCTCTCACATGCTAGGCAAATGCTCTACCTTTGAGCTACATCTCCAGCTCTATCTTTTTTTTTTTTTTTTTTGTCTGTCAGATATTTTTAAATTCTTAGTGAATTTCTCTTGTGCATGAGATGCAGTAGTGTTCTCATACTTCTAGTGGAAATGTAAAGGAATGCAGCTCTTTTCATACACTCCTGAAACTCCATAATCTGTATGAAATCTTATAAATGTTTCATACCCTTTGACCTAGTAATCTCACTTCTGGACTATCCTTTGAAAATAGTGAGTAAAAGTATTTTTGTTCAAGTAACTCATTATTTATGTTACTTATCATAAGTGGAAATAATCTAAATGTCTGATCGTAGAGCAGTAGTTTTATAAATTATGTTGTATGTATTTGATAAAATAATGTACACTTATTACATTATCTTAAATGTAATAGCTTGGAAGTACTTATTAAGAAGAATACAGAATCATTTTGTAGTAGAATTGCATCAGTATCAAAATGTGCTGAACAAAAGATTAGAAACAAATACATCAAAATGGTAATAAGTGGCAATCTATGGGTAATGGCTATATGCATGATTTTATTTCTTCCCTCTTAGTTTTCAATGGTGAGCATGCAGTATTCTTAAAACTCTTAATTAATTTTTAATGGATGTCAAATTTTTCAAAATTTTGGTATTTGTTTGACGTCTCAAACTTTATTATTGGCAAGCAATACTGTTAGCTGCCTTGCCTGTAAGGTATATTTTTAATACTCTTTTTTAAGAGAGATCTTGCTGAATTTGTTGAAAGTATGTTATAGGATAAATTCAATACCTGAGGGAGAAGAAATACAGTGACTTTGGTAGCAGGTTGTGACTTAAACCCCAGCTCAGCTCTTAAGTTGCCTGAATTCTGTGTTAGTAAAGCTGGAGGGAATTAAGGTAAACGTCCACTTGCTCTTCTTTTCATCTTGCCACCAACGTTACGTGTATATGGCAGACTAGCTAGCATCTAAGAGCATTCTGGTGTATTACTGGCCTTGTTTCAGAAGAAAGCTTCTGCGTTTGTTTGAATTTTAAATTCCCATTCACTTTATTTAAGAAACAGTCACTGAATATTTCCAGTGTGCCAGGAACTTTGATAGCTAAAGTAAAAATGACACAAAACCACACAGATGTTCTCTGTCCTGAGCAGCCTTTGTTGGAAATAATTCTGTGACTAATACTATGATGGAATATCTGATTAGTGGAACTGGGAATTCTTAAATTCTAACTCAATCTTTATCATTTCTTGGGGAGCTAGGTATATGAGAAATCAAGTCAGAATGATACTTTGTTGCCTTAGGCAAGTTCCCCTTCCTCAAAACCCAGAAAACTAGGCTTGTGTACATAGAATATGTATTTTCCTTTATTAGTTAAACCTGCTTTCCCTTCTTTTTCTAAACTTATAAGCCTCAGAATTTAATACTCTATTGAAGTAAGACCACTCGATTGGTGACAGAGGTAAATGTGCAAGAAGTGAGTTTTTCGTTTTTGTTTTTCCTCTCCAAATACCCATTCTAAATGTTGTTGAGTATCTCAAAGTCTATTGTCTTGCTGCCTTGGCCAAATTTCCATATTTGAGAAAAAAGAAAAGACTAAAACAGTGGAATAAGAAAGATTGCTTGACTGCTCCAAGCAGCCTTGGAGTGCTTTTTTCCTCTGTTAGCATGGGAGAAAGAAAAAAGAAGGCTATACTCAGCCTGTTCTACCATAGTGTGTAACCACAATACCAAGAAATTTTGAGTTACTTAAAAATTTATTTCATAAAACTGTTTCAGAAGTATCAGGTGTCTGCATCTGTGCTGAGTATATACAGACTTTGCCCCTTGTCTGTATTCCCCAAACAATACAGCAAACTACTTACATAGCATTTACATTGTATTAGGTATTTATTATAAGTAATCTTTTAAAAAAATAATCTATGCATTCTCCACCCACTTTAAATTATGTACAAATATTGTGCCATTCTGTATAAGGGACTTAAGCATCTGTAGATTTTGGTATCTGTATGTTGGGCAGGGCTTGAGGGTGGGGATCCTGCTGGAACCAGACCCTTATCAATATTCAAGATGGCTGTGTTTATATTTAGAGATGAGTATTCCCACAGAGTTCAGAGTGCTGTGGATACAGAGAAGGTTGGGATTACTTTGGCTGGGAGAGTCAGAGGTTTAAATTTGTTTAGTTAAATGCATGCTGTTTTCTTACTTGGTAATTTTTATTGTCTTTTCTTGGTTATTCCGTATGTTTAACGTACTGTAAGTGCAGTTTTAAAAAACATTCCTTTATTTTTACAGCCAGGACCCACATGTTTGTTTCTGCTAATATGTTTTATCCTTATATTGCCACCCACTCAGTGGAGACTCGTAATAATAGCTAACATGTAATGAAAATTTCGTACCATAAGGGATTTGTAAGTATTAACGTAATTAATCTTTACATCAACTCTCTGAGATGGGAGCATTCTTTCATAAATGGATGATTTTTTTTTTGTTTTTCAGTCTATTCATCTACTTGATATTACTACCTCTGATGGTCAGAGTGTAGAACTATGTTGGAAAAAGGGTGATTATAAGATTTACTCAGTTTTACTTCAGGATAATGTTAAACCATGCAAATAGATACTTTTTGGTCATATTATGCATAGTTTTTTTCCTAAGTGAAGAAGCTGAGTTAGTGTATATACTAATCTGAGAGGTGAAGCCTACGTTATAAAACATGAATGAATAACAATATCCTGTCTTTTTATTGCTATAGTGATGGTAAGTAATAGTCATTAGTGGTTTACATTTAGAAAACCAGTTAACTGTGCATAATACAAAAATGACTTTTCAATAAAGGGATTAATTTTGCTTAAATGATTGAGAAATAAGAAATGTCCATAAAAGTTAATCCTTTGTTATTTTTTTCTTCTATATTTTCTTGGCGCGATTAATACATGTTGTTTACTGTAGAAATAGTAATAATGCTTTGTATTTATGTAGCATTTTTCATCTGAGGATCTCAGAATGTTTTTCAAATATCTCATGAATCCCCACAGTACTTCACTGAGATAGGTAGGTGGCAAGTATTATTATCTTCCTTTTACAGTTGGAGGGAGAAATTTAGCCACAAGGAAGGTTAACCGATTTATGTATGACCCCATGAACTAGAGAAAGAGATACTCTGAGCTACTAAAATCAAAATTAATATTAAATTTTAGGAGAGTTGGCATATATGAGTCATTAACTCTTTTGTACATGACACAGATTATTAGAACAAATATATTAGTTTTAAAATACCTACATGGGGACTGGGGATATAGCTCAAAATTAGAGTGCTTGCCTAGCATATGTAAGGCCCTAATTTTAATCCCTGTACTGCAAAAGTAAATAAATAAAGTACATGGAATTATTTCCTTTCTTTAGAAATAGAGAATATCATTTACTCTCTTTTTTCCCCCTGTTCCTTTTTAGGTCAGCAGCAAGGACAAGATGGAGTGAAAGTCCAGCAAGCTACCATAGCTCCTGTAACGGTAGCAGTTGGAGGAATTGCTAATGCCACAATAGGTGCTGTTAGTCCTGATCAACTCACTCAAGTGCATTTGCAGCAAAGCCAGCAGACTTCTGACCAAGAGGTGCAACCTGGCAAGAGGCTTCGAAGAGTTGCCTGTTCCTGTCCTAATTGTAGGGAAGGAGAAGGAAGGTAAATGCTCTGTTTTCAACTCTTTTAACTCTCAAAGTTATAAAATCGGTACTCCCAATGAAGTCGTTGGCTACCTACTTTGATTCCTAGAACCTCACTGACTTTGTAGCCTAGAATCTGAAATATGTTTTGAAGGGAATTAGACTATTCTAGGAGTGAGACTTGAGTGATCCTCTGCCTTGTACCTCATATTTTTAAAAAAGTGGATTTCTTTTATTTTGTAAAAATTTTAAACACCCTTGTTAATATAAAAATAACTCACACACCATGACATTTTCCCATTTAGAGTATAGTTTGGTGGTTTTTATGTATTCACAGAATTGTACAAACATCACCATAATCAATTTTAGAATATTTTTTATCCTCAAAAGAAGTCCTATTTTTTTTTTTTTAAGAAGTCCTGTGTTCTTTAGCTCTCAATCTCCCAGCCCTCTCAGCCCATGCAACTGTGAGACTAATTTCTGCCTTTATAGATTTGTCTGTTCTAGACATTTCATATAAGTAGAATCATGGAATTTATGGTCTTTTGTGGATGGCTTCTTTTATTTAGCATTAATGTTCTCAAGGTCTTTCCATATGATGACATGATTAATACTTCATTCCTTTTTTATGGATGAATAATTCCATATGTGGACTGTATTTTGTTTTTCTCATCACTTGGTAGATATTTGGGATTTTTTTCCCTGTTGAGAATCATGAATAATGTGCTGTAAACATTTGAGTAGAAGTGTTTGTGTGGATACAGATTTTTCGTTTCTCTTGTGTATGTGCCTTGGAATGGAATTGCTGGGTCATGTAGTTTAACCATTTGAGGAACTGCCAGGCTGTTTTCCAAAGTGACTGCACCATATTACATTTCTATCAGTGGTATGTAAGAATTCCAATTTCTTCATATCATTGCCACACTTGTCATTATCTGACTTGTTATATCCAATTGTAGGATTAAAGAGGGATCTCACTGTGGTTTTGACTGGAATTTTTCTGATGATTGTTGAGCATCTTTTCATGCATTTCTTGGTCATTTGTATATCTTTGGAGAATAGTATCTTTTGCATAAAGCACCAATGGTTTTGAATTCAAATTTTTTTCTGTTTTTATTTTCCCCCTTGGTTATTTCTGGTTTTGGTGTGATATTTAATTCATTGTCAAATCTAAGACCATGAAGAATACTAATTTTCTTTTGAGAGTTTTATAGTTTTTACTCTTCAGATCTTTAATCAACTTAGGGTTAATTTTTGTATGTGGTGTGAGGTAAAGGTTTTGTCCAACACCATTCATTTATTGACAAGACTATCCTTTCTCCCATTGACTAATCTTGGTAACTTTGTCAAAAATAATTTACCATAGATATATGGGTTTATTTCTGGACTTTTAATTCTATTTTATTGAACTTTATATTTATCTTTATGCCAGTATCACACTGTCATGATTACTGTGACTTTGTTATAACTTTTGAAATCAGGAAATGTGGTGTCTTTCAACTTTGTTATTTTTCAAAATTTCACCTACTTAGCAAGACTTTCACTTTTATGTGACTTTTAGCATCAACTTGTCTGTTTTTATGAAGATGCTAGAAGAGATTCTGATGAGAATTACATTGAATCTGCAAATCAATTTGGGGAATATTGCCAAGTTAACAATATTAAGTCTTTTGACCAATGCACATGAGAGGTTTTTCTAGTGATTTAGATTCTTGCTGATTTTTTGTCAATGTTTTATAGTTTTTAGAATATAATTTTAGCATGTTTGTTAAATTTATTCTGACTTTATTCTTTTTGCATATTATAAATGAAATGGTTTTCTTGATTATTCATTCTAGTTGTAAAAAATAAACTTTTAATATATTGATCTGCTGGCCTAAAACTTTTGCTAAATTTTTCATTAGTTCTAGTAGTTTTTTTTTTTTTTTTTCAGTAGATCCCTTAGGATTTCTATATGTACGTTTATGGTATCTGTGAATAAAGATTTTACAATTTTCCATTCTAGAGAGAGAGTTCAGTTTCTCTCTCCCCCGCTCTCTCCTTCCCCTCACGTTAATTGCCTTGTCTAGAACTTTGAGTACAATGTTGAATAGAAGTAGCAAAAGTGTACATCCTTGCTTTGTTTCTGATCTTAGCTCTGAGTCCCTTTATCAAGTTAAGGAAGCATCTTTCTATTCTTATTCTGTTGAGTATCTTTATTATGAAAGGATATTTGATTGTGTCATGTGCTTTCCTGCATTTGTTGTGGTGATCATGTGCTTATATTTTTATTTTACCAATATGTTACATTAGTTGATTGTCAGATATTAAAGCATTTTGCATTTCTGGAACGTATCCAACTTGATCATGGTGTATAATTCTTTTTATATGTTGTTGGATTCACTTTGATAGTATACTGTCAAGAATTTTTACATCTATACCCAAAAGAGATACTGGTCTTTGGTTTTCTTTTCTTGTAATGTCCTTATCTGGTTTTGGGAATAGTAATACTGGCCCCATAGAATGACTGAAGATATGTTCTCTCCAGTTTTATTTTTGAAAACATTCTTGAAGAATTGATATTCTTTAAATGCTTTCTGGAATTGACCAGTGAAGCTCTTTATCTTGGACTTTACTTTTGGGTAGTTTTGATTACTAAATCAATCTCCTTTCTCATTATGGATTTATTCTGATCAGCTGTTCCTGAGTCAGTTTTACATTTTGTCTCTAGAATTTGTCTATCTAGTAATTCCTTTATAATTCTTTTTATTTTTGTAAGATTGATAGCGATGTCCCCTTTTTCATTTATGATTGAACTAATTTTGAGGTGAGCCTATATATCTAATGAAGCTGTTAAATCTCCCGATCCTCTTTTGTAATAATATTTACTTGTTGAGACACCCTTAGACTTGAACTTATTCAGCTTCATTGTAAATTGTCACTTCCTTTAGGAAGAGATTTGGAACTCTCTGATGGTGTGCTTATCTCTTTCTGGGCAAAATTTGAGTCATGGCTTTCTAGCTGGTGGTTGAAAGATGGCACATTTCTCTCTGAGTGACACCCTGTTTTAGGAGCTAAGTGCATGGTGGCAGGGGTAGCAATAGCCTCAGGTCTTCTCATCTTGCTTCTTCCAGCTTAGAAGCTCCAATTTATGAATTGTGAATGAAATAGCTTACTGTCCATTTGGGTCAAAGATTTTTCATCTTGTAACATCCAAGGTAGTGCCTATGTTCCAGGGTTGGGGGTTGATGGAAAAAGGGAGTCTCAAGATTTCTCAGCCACACACTGACTAGAACTTAGTCACAACAGTGGGTAGCTGGGAGTAGGATGAGAAATGCTGTATCCTCCTCCTCCTGGGGATATAGCCCTTCAGCTAAGAGGTGGGAGGAAAAGGAACCCTGTTCTTGGCTGCATCTGTTTCCTATGTCATTAAGATGGGAGCAAGAGGGGAAGGATTGAGTCTTGGTTCAAAAACCATAGACTTGTGGTTGCTCTTACCAGTTCTGTTAGATTTTCTTGAATAAACTTGTGTTTACTGTTATTTGTTCCTAGAAGGACCATTTCCAGGAACAAAAATGGTATTTTGTTTTATAATTTTTACCAGTTTTGCTGGCAAGCAGATCCAAGGAACTCCTCCTTACACTGTCCTGCTGGAAATAAAATTCTGCACCTTATACTTTGAACAGGAGTTAGCCATCCTTTTGATATTTTAGAGGAGAATTTTAAAATGTCTTAAAAAGCTTAAAGAGATTATTCCCCCAAGGTGAGAGCCTGTGAGGGAAGGAACCTGAGGTCCATAGTAGACGTAAGCACTAAGGAAGTTTACAAGTTTTTATAGCAATTTTGTGTTCAATACACAAACCCGATTTATTTATTTTATTTGGTACTAGGAATTGGATTCCAGGGTGTTTAAGCACAGAGCTACCCCATCCTTTTCATTATTTTATATTTCGAGACAGGGTCTTGCTAAATTGTTAAAGCTGTCAGTTGCTAAGGCTGGCCTTAAACTTGAGATCCTCCTGCCTCAGCCTCCCAAGTCTCTTTGGGATTTCAGGTATATACCACCACACTTGGCTATTTTTTCTTTAATTGAAATCTTTCTGACTTTAACTGCTGTTGTGAGATTATGATTAAACAAACCTATTCAGAAAAGCATCATGTAATTATCTTGATTCCCTTTTAGTTTTTCATAGTTATAAACTTAGTTTTGAAAATGTAACTATTATTTGGTTTTGTTTTTTGGCAGGAGCAGTAATGAACCTGGAAAAAAGAAACAGCATATCTGTCATATTGAAGGATGTGGAAAAGTTTATGGCAAAACATCTCACCTCCGAGCACATCTTCGCTGGCATACTGGAGAAAGACCTTTTATATGCAACTGGATGTTTTGTGGTAAAAGATTCACAAGGAGTGATGAACTTCAGAGACATAGAAGAACCCATACAGGTTAGTTGGTTTATTTTAGTAGGACTTGTATGTTTTACTTGTTTTTTTGTTTTGTTTTGTTTTGTTTAATACTTAGCTAACCTGTTGCTAAAATGTCCATCTGTCAGATTAGAAATATGCAAATGAAGAAGAAAGAATTCACTTTAGCAATTATATAAAAGATGTTGATGATAAAATTTTTTTTACTTCATTCCTGAAATGTGTTTTTTTCTACTTTTTGTAAGCTTTATTAATGTATTTAAATGATGTGGAGGAATTTGTTCCTTTTGCTTATCTTGTGTTCTTAGTTTGTTGAATTCCCATAATATTTTTCATCCGTGTTTAAATAGATAAACAGACATTTGGATTTTGATTTAGAAGTGACCTTCATTAGTTTTGTTTTGTCTTTACAAATTCAGAAAATTCATCAAGAATAATATAACACATACCCAGTTCTCACTCAGAACTGACAGTTGTTGATATTTTATTTTCTGAGGGGCTAGGAATGTGAGACCCTGAGTTCAATCCCCAGCACCACAAAAAATAAAAAATTATATTTAGTAAAACAAATCTCTTTCAAAGTCAATATTGAAGACAACAGCTCCAGTGAATTTATTAATGTGTTAAAGTTTTTAGTGCATCTCTAATACCTTTACACAAATTATTCATGATTCTCTATATAAAATAATGTTTTGTGTAAATTAAAAAATGTTCCATAAATATGTTTCAGTCATAATTTTACTGTTTTAAAAATTATTCAAGCACATATATGTGTATATTTTCAAGTATATGTGCCTTAACAGCTATGTAGTATTCTGTCACATGACTGTACCACCTATATTAATTCATTTCCCAGTCTGTTGAGGTTATTGTTAGTTTGGTTTTTTTTTTTTTCTGTCACAAACTTTGCTGCTGTGAATATTCAGTGAACATGTGGATAATTGTATTACTGGATACTAGAGAATGTGTATATGTGGTTATTTAAATAATAGCTAAAAGATCTTCACAGTGGCCATTACAATCTCCACTCACTAGTAGGCGACATTAGTTTCCACTTTGCTGTGTGCTCACTTGTTAGCAGCATCAGGGCTCAGAAGTTTTTGTCTATCTACAATGGTTTCTATTTTTCTTATTTGTATTTTTCCTAATTATCAGTGAGATCAATCATCTTTTCATATGTGTGGGGGTCATTTATATATTTTTTTTCTGTTCATTTTTCTTTTCCTTGTTTGTCTTTTGAATTGTTTTCTTTTTTATTATTCATATTATATGTTGCAGATTCTGTATTTCAAACCTTTTTTTATTGTGCTATACTTTGTCATGCAGAAGTTCTATAGTTTTATTTAGTCAGATATAGATCTTTTGTTTTTTGCTTTTTGTTTATGAAATTTTCTTCTTTCCCAGGATTTTTTAAAGTTTATTCAAACATTTTCTTTTAATGGCTTTAGTTTTCTTTTTATTAATTTGGCCTTTTAACAGTCAAGATTTTTGGTTTGTTCAATCAGTTCTTTTTTTTTTTTTTTTTTTTTTTTTTTTTTTGATGATCAAATGAATCAGGGCTGCAATTTTATTTCTCTTCCCTATGGAAAGTAATTCCTTTTTTTGGGGGGGCGGGCATACTGGGACTGAACCTAGGGGCACTGAAGTATGTCCTTAGCCCTTTTATTTTTTTATTTTGAGATAGAGTTGCTAAGTTGCTGGAGGCTAACCTCAGACTCTTGCTTCTCCTGCCTCACAACCTCCTAAGTCACTAGAATTACAGGATGTGCCACCATGCCCAACTAGGAAGTCATTTATTGTCTACTCATTCTTTCTCTATTGATCTGTAATAATTATCATAGGTTTATATTAGGTCTTAACATCTGGGAAAGCAGTCCCCCCATGTCTGTCTCTCTCTGTCTCTCTCTCTCTCTCTCTCTGTCTCTCTGTCTCTGTCTCTCAGAACATTCACCCACTCTATTTAGAACATGCCTGTCATATATCAGTATTTAACTGCTGAACAAATTAGTTTAAGTAGTTTATTGAATTAACCTTAACTTAAACCAAGTATATGTGGAACAAAAGGAGGATAACTGACTTTTTCTTTTGATGGCAGGGAACTGGGGATTGAACCCAAGAGCACTCTATCACTGAGCTACATCAGTCCTTTTTTATTTTAAGACAAGTTGCTGAGGCTGGCCTCTAACTTGTGATCCTTCTCCCTCAGCCTCCTGAGTCAACTGAGATTAGAGGCATGTCCCCATGTCTGGCTTAGAACTAACATTTTTTTTTAATCAATTACCATTTATTAGATATTTTGAATATGTTGATTATAACAGCAACTCTATGAGATAGAAATTAGCTCCTTTGTACAGTCTCAGAAAAGAAAAAATGTTAAATGCCAAATTATCTGATTTGACATGCACACATAGTAGTAACAACAGTGAGAATTAGTTTATTGGCTCAATCCCTGGAGGACTTGGTACTAAAGCAGTGAATTACAAGTTTTTTATAAAAGTTTTTATACCTTCCTGTATTTTATGAACTTTTAATGCCAACTCACCCTTGACATTGTCAACTATGATGTGATTAAAATTAATTCCTTAATAATGTTGTATCTTTTGTGGGAAAATTATCTGCTATTTATGTCTATAGAAGAGGAATGTTGTATTTCTACCCTGGAATAGCAGTAAGAAAGATTAAGGAAGTTAAGAAAAATTACAACTTTGATGTGGAATCTCACACTGTGATTGCATCATTTTGTCCAAAAAGATGATGTGTTTATAAAATCCTGATGTGCCACACATCTACATTCACACGGATATACAAGACAGGTTTACTAAAGGATTTACGTGTACATATGCTTTCAAGTTAAATATTAACAATTGTTAATTATTTAGGCCCTCTCTTTTTAAAAAATATGATTCATGCCATCATCATCATCTACTATCTTGATAATTGAGAATCAAATATACATTATGCATGTTTATTGATACAAATGTCTTAAATACACCCTATCCAAAATTGCTTTTTTTAAAAATTTTTGTAGTTGCAGATGAACACAATGCCTTTGTTTTATTTATTTATTTATTTTATGTGGTGCTGAGGATCGAACCCAGTGCTTCACACATGCTAGGCAAGTGCTCTGCCACTGAGCCACAGCCACAGCCCCCCAAAATTGTTTAATTAAAATTTGTTAGGGACTAGGAATATAGCTTGATGGTAGAGCATTTACCTGTCATGTACAAGGCCCTATGGCCAGCACCATGAAAAAAACAAAACATAGTAACACAAATAGTAAACTCAATATCAGCATACTTACAAATGTTGCTTTTTTAAAAGATTTTAACATAGTAACTTCTACGTGTTTACTGAGTTTGTTGGAAACAAAATGAAGAAGTTGTAGATATGGCTCAGTGGTACATCCTTTTGCCTAGCATGTGTGAGGCCCTGGGTTTGAGCCCAACACCACCAAAAAATAAACCAACAAAAAAAAAAGTGTGTGTGTGTGTGTGTGTGTGTGTGTGAGAGAGAGAGAGAGAGAGAGAGAGAGAGAGAGAGAGAGAGAGAGAGAGAGAGAGAAAATACCTTTTGGAATAACTGTTGAGTATTAAGTTGAAAGCCTTGACCATCCAGGGCAAGAACCATTTTATTCAGTGTTTAACCACTACTATCAGTAGAAACACATTGAATTACTATGAATGAATAAATGAGTTATTTTTAGTCACTGCTGAATATAGTGAATGATGTATTTGTTTGGAGGAAAAAATGTAAAGGTCTTCAAAATGATACATGCATGTAGTGTTTAAAAATCAAATCCTATAAAGGAGCTTATATTTGCCTGGATTTCGATCTCTAGCACTGCAAATATTTTTTAAAGATTGTTTTTTAAAATTACATTCTTCTTCATTTCATTAATTATTCTCTTTTTCCTCCTTCTCCTTCTTGTTGTACTAGAGATTGAACCCAGGGGTGCTTTACCACTGAGCTGCGTCCCACTTTATATTTTGATACAGGGTCTTGCTAAATTGCTACAGCTAGCCCCAGGCTTGTGATCCTCTTGCTTCAACCTGCCACGTAGCTGGGATTATGGTTATTCACCACCACACCCAGCTAGAAGATTATCTTTTCAAACTTTATATAGGCCACACATTATCTCTTGATTTACCCCTCTATAATATAGATATTACATGTCTGTTCTTCATTTTTTTTATCCTCTTAATCTCATTCACCTAAAAGGTTACCCTCTCTTTCTCTTGAGGTTAAAATGCTTATATTTTCATCAATAAATGCTGATCTGTTTTTAATAGCTTAATTTTTTAAAGTTGAAAATTATTTAATAATTACATTATGATCATATATGTACTGTTATTGTTTTCTTCATATTGTTTTTAGTTTCTCTAGAGAGTTTCTACCTTTTTTTTTTTTTTGTATTACCTAACTTTATCACTTTTGCAATTATTTCAAGTTTTCTAGAACCAACTTCATTCATTTTCTCCATATTCTGGAGATTCCATGTTTCTGATTGGACATGGACTGATTGTGTCAGAGTGCAGCACAGCTGTAATCATGAGATCTTTCTTGCCTGCTATATGGTTTAGATCTCATATTGGTTCCAAAGATCTCATCATTTTACTTGGTTTACTCCTTTCATTGCTGGAAAAATATTCTGAAATGCTTCCTAATCAAGAAAAGAAAGGGATAGTGATTTTGTCTGAAAACTTCTTTATTTTGCTTTTCCACTTAATTTGATTAATATAGTGTTCTAGATTCAAAATCATATTCCCTTAAAACATTAATTGCATTACTCTGTTGTCTTTTTGCTTCTGTTTTACCAATTAAAAATCCATTGTCATTCTCTCTTGGGTTTTTTTTTTTTTAAAGGTGATGTGATTTTTTTTCCCCCTACAACTTTGTTACTTTTTATTTTGGAATAATTTTATGCTTAATAAAGTTGAAAAGATAATGTGAAGTTTTTATGTATTCTTTATGAAAGTTCCCTTGATGCTAACTTCTTATTAACCACAGTGACTTATGAAAACTAAGAAATTATCACCATACTGTTAGTTAAACTACAGACTTTGCCACAAATACACTTCTTATGTTTAAATCTAGAATAACACATTGTATTTATTTGTCATGGTGCCTTAGTCTCTTACAATCTTTGGGATTTCCAAGTTCTTTTCTTATCTTTTATTGTCATTACACTTTGACAAACACTAGGTTAGGTATTTTGTAAGATGTTCCCTAATTTGGGTTTATCTAATGTTTTCTCATGATGAGACTAAATTATTAGATTGAATTAGATTATGAATTGTTGGAAAGAATATCAGAGGTTAATGCCTTTCTCGTGTCATTGTATGAAGTGGATACCCAATGTAAGTATGTCTTACCAATTTTTTTTTTAGTTGTAGATATATACAATGCCTTTGCTTTATTTTTATTTATTTTATGTCTCTTTGTTCTTTTATTTTCTGTGACATTCTTTAGTCTGTCATATATTTCTATTGAATTGTTTTTTCATTTCCAACAATGTCTTTTATTGTTCTATTTTTTATTTTTATTTTTTTTACTGCTTGCTGTTTTCATAAGATGGATGCAGGTGCTTGCTGTAAATATCTTGAGTTTTTCATGTCATTCAATATAGTTTTTTGTCTCTGTCTGGCTTTTTCTGAATTGTACAGTGAAACTTCTTTTTTATTCAAGTTAATCATGATGATTAAAGAATATGTTTAAGTGAAAGATTATGAAAACTTTATTATAGGCTGGTCACTTTCATTGTAAGCCTCTTGCGTGGGGCACTGTATCAACACTGGAAGATGTCTCATTAGCAAAGTTCAATAATATAACCCAAACCCAAGTAATGTTTCTTTAGATACATACAGATCCTCAAATATTTTGCTCCAATTTTTATTTATGCAAAAATTGATAGTAAGACTTGTATTCCATGTATAGACTTTTTCTGTTTTATACTGTTTCCTTCTCACCATTTTGAGTCCCAGACTCTTACAGGTTTCCTCAGAAGATAGATTGGCTTTCTTCTACAACATCTCTTCTTTGATAATCTCTGTTTTCATTTGCAAAAGTGTGACACCATCATTTTGTTGATAACTTCCTTTTCTATTTTTGTTGTAGTAAATATTTAACCTGTTTTTTCTTAACCGTCAAGATTTACTGTTACTTTTCCCGTTAATTGGGAAACAGTACAACAATGTGACCAAGTCACATTGTCTATAATACATATGTTGTATAGATGTATATATTTAATGTGTTCATGTGTTAATGTAGTTTACCTTTATGAATATTTTATTGTAGTTATCTTGCACACTTACTATACTATTAGAAAACTTTCACTTTTTAAGAAACATCTTTGATTTTATGAATTTAATTTTAAGTTCTGTGATTTGAAAAAAAATGGTTATTTCACACTGATGTGTTTGGCACATGCATGCCAAATGTTTATTTTAAAACTTAAAAAAAAAAAAAACGAAAATTGGATCAAAAATAAAAACTCCATCACTTGCACTGAAATTTCCCCCAGTATTGTTAATATAGATGCCTCAGAAGTTAGTGAAATGGTCCAAACTGTTGTCTTTTAGTTCACTGTCAGCCACAATGGATCAAGCTGTCTGCAGCCTGTCAGTGCCATTTGATTACACTAAAAACTCTGGGGTATTAGTCTGTTTTCTCGAGCATCTGAATGACAATAGTGAAAATTAAACAATAACTGGCAACTGAGGAGTGAAATCAAACTTGTAAAACAGTGCATAATATGGGTGAGTTTCAAAGGTGTTTTTCACCAGTGTTTCTGATCCTGTGGGTGCTGCATAGGTTTAGGCAAAAAACATAACTGCACAACTGGCCTTTTTTTTTTTTTTTTTTTTTTGGTACCAGGAATCAAACCTATAGAGGCTGTACAACTCCAGCCTGTTTGTTTGTTTAAGACAGGGTCTTGCTTAATTGCTTAGGAACCCACTAAGTTGCTGAAACTGGCTTTGAACTTGTGATCCTTCTTGCCTTAGCGTCCCTAGTTACTGAGATTTTAGGTGTGCACTGCCACATCCAACAGAAGACACTACTGGAGAAACTCCTGTATCTTGAGAGAGAAGTAAGAAAAGAAAATTAAAGAAAAAAATCTTAAAAGGAGCCAAAGGAAAATAACACATTTTACATATGGGGGAACAAAAATTTGAATGATGGCAGATTTCTCCTCAGAAACTTTGGAGGCCTGAAAAAGAAAAGATCTGTCAATTCAATATTTTATATCCAGTGGAAACAAAAACCAAGTAAAGTTATTTTCAGATGAAGGAAGACTTAAAAAGTTTTTGGCATCAAATTTGCTCCAAAAGAAATGCTAAGGAAGTTCTTCATGGCAAAAATAAATATTGCTAGAGAGAAACTAGAAGGAAGAATAAATAATAAAAATTAAATGTAACTCCTATAAAATATCTGATACATTATAGAATTAGATAATTCTATAAATTAAATTAGAATACTATTAAAATAATACAAAATATGGGGCTGGATTTGTGGCTTAGCAGTAGAGCATTTGCCTTACACATGTGAAGTACTGGGTTCAATTCTCAGCACCACATATAAAGAAGTAAATAAAATAAAGGTACATCAACAACTAAAAAATGTTTTTAAAAATCCAAAATAAAAAGGAAAGGGGAAAGGAAAATGAAAAACGAACAGAAAACAGATAATGTGATAGACTTAATTCTAGTCAAATCAATAATTATATGGTTTAAACATACTAATTAAAATTGTCAGATGACTTTTTTTTTGTTTTGTTCTAGAGGGTTGAATCCAGGGATGCTTTACCACAGAACCATATCACCAGTCCTTGTTACTTTTATTTTAAGACAGGGTCTCGCTAAATGACTGAGACTGGCCTCAACTTTTCCTGCCTCAGTCTTTCAAGTAACTGGGATTACAGTCATGCACCACTGCACCTAACTATCAGATGGCCTTTTTTTTTTTTTAATGAACCAACTAATTACACTCAAAAACTCACTTTTAAATCTTATTCCAGCAAAGTTCATATTTTATTCAAGTGCAGATGAAGCCCAACATGAAGCCACATACTTGTAATCCCAGATACTTGGAAGGTTGAGGTAGTTCACAACTTTAATCCTAGTCTGAGCAATTTAGCCAGAACCTGTCTTAAAATAAATAAAAAGGGCTATGGATGTAGCTCAGTGGAAGAGCAAGCACTAAGGTGCATGTAACACAAAGAGAGATCATGTTCTGTGCTATGAACACACCTTAACAAGTTAAAAAGAACAAATATCATTCAAAATATATTCTCCTCATCAGTGAATGAAACTACAAATCAAATAAAAATATCTGGAAAATCTCCAATGTTTGGAAATTAAATCACACATTTCTGATTAACTGATGGATCAAGAGGAAGTCTAGAGGGAAATTAGTAATTTTTTTTCAACTGAATGAAAATACAAATACTAAGACTTATAGGCTGGGTGCAGTGCCACATACCTATCATCCCAGTGGTTCGGGAAGCTGAGGCAGGAGGATTGAAAGGTCAAAGCCAGCCTCAGTAGCTTAGTGAGGCCCTAAGCAACCCAGTGAGACCCTGTCTCTAAAATAAAATTTAAAATGGCCTGGGGATGTGACTCAGTGGTTACGTGCCCCTGAATTCAGTCACTGGTACCAAAAACAAAAACAAAAAAAAAAGTGTAGGATTCAGGTAAAGTGATGCTTAGAGTGGATTTATACCATTAAATCCTCCTATTTAAAAAAAAGGAATGCCTTCAGTCAGTAAACTCATAAGCTTTCATTGTAGGAAACTAGAACATGAGCAAATTAAATCCAAAATAAGAAGTTAGGAAATAATAAAAAGCAGAAATAAATTGAAAATAGAAAAAAATAGAGAAATTTAATCAAACCAAAGGTGGAATGGATAGACATCATTATCCAAAGTACATGTATGAAGACACAAATTGGTATAACATACTTTATATACAACCAGAGATATGAAAAATTGTACTGTGTATACATGTAATAAGAATTGTAATGCATTCCGCTGTCATTTTTTTAAATCAATTTTTTAAAAAGAGATAAAACTAGTAAGTCTTTTTAGGTAGACTGTCAAGAAAATTTACCAACATTACTAAAGACCCAGTAAACATTAAATGAGTAATAAAGGAATGCTGAGCATAACTCTGCTTTCTAAATTTGAGAATCAACTCCTTAAAAGACACAAACTACAAATACTTGTTCAACAAGAAATAGATAAACATGAATAGTTCAATATTTGTTAAAGAAATTGGATATGTACTTTAAAACTTTGAACAAAGAAAACCCAGGGCCCAGATGATTTGATTGTCCAATTATACCACTTAAGAAAGAAATATCAGTTCTACACAGTCTCTGAAAATTTATGAGGAAATACTGTACAGCTCACTGTGCAAGGCCCACAATGACCTAGCAAAACCAAAGACTTCACAAGGTAAAAAGGAGAACACTGCAGACCAATATCAAAAGTTTAGGTGTCAAAATTCTCAACAAAATGTTGACAAACTAAATTCAGCAATATGTAAAAAAGATAGGCTATCATAACTAAGCAAAGTTTAATCCAGGAATTAAAAAATGTTTGAACATTTGAAAATCAGGTAGTATAATTACTAATGAAAAAAAAATCATTATTACTTAAATACAAGTAAATATTTGGCAAAATTCTGCATTTGTTCTTATAAAGAAGAGTTGAAGAAAACATAACACATATACCAGCTTAAAATAGCATGCTTTATTATCTCAGTTTCTTTAGGTCAGAAGTCTGAGTGGGCTCAGTTGATGGCCCTTCTCAGCATCTCACAGAACCAGAATCCAGGTGTCAGCAGGGCCACATTCTTTCATGAAGACTCTGGGAAAGTATCTGCTCCAAACTCATTCCTCTTGGCAGTTAAATTCAGCTTTTTGCAGTGGTAGGACTAAGGTCCCTTTTTCCTTGCTGCTTGTCAACTGGGCTCCCAGTGTTTGCTTTTAGAGGCAGACTACCCATATATTTTTTTTTTTTGCAGTCTTGCCATGTGACCCCATCCAGTTACTCAGGTCAGATCCCTCTCACACTTCTAATCCTCTGACTCCAGGTAAAGTAAGTCCTCTGCTTTGACCAGCTCATGTGACCAGCCAACTTAGATAATTCAGAACACTCCCCCTATATTAGCTCTATAAGCTTAGTTACAACTGCAAAGTCTCTTTTACCGTGTAACACATTTATAGGTTTCAGGGATTGGATGTCTTTATAGGATCATTCTCATAGTAACCAGAACCAACAGTTTTGATAATTAGATGCATTAATTATAAAAAGTAATTATATATTGTTAATAATTATAAAAGTAATCATATATTGTTAATAATTATAAAAGTAATTATTAAAAAGATATCATATATACTTAGTATAAGCACTGTATGTCCTTGAGTTAAAGTATACTGATAATGTTTGCTGAGGGTGGGAAATTTAGAAATTGACAAAACAACTTACTTTTCTGTGGAAAAGGTTAATGAACTGAAATGAGTCAGTCATTCCCTTAATGAAAAGAATTATACAACATAATTTGCACATATGAGATTCCAGGAAACTTTTCTTGCTTAAGATTAACTGGATGCCCACACCACTGAGTAGATGGGAAATCCTAACACAAACCACATCACCATTATTTCCCTTTTATCTTACCATTTGCCACTGAGTATCTGAGTGCTAGAATTTCTTTGAGACTGATAGCTCTACATGGTTACAAGTAACTCTCAAGAGAAAGGAAGCTTCTTAAAGTGAGAGGCTCACTTGTTTATTTTTCATATCAGCAGTGCCTGGCATGTTGTAGATAATCTACAGATTGTTATTGAAAAATTACTGAGCTTATGAATATCACAGTTAATACATATTTGTTAAATGGCCATTATGTACGGGTTGATCTCCAGCTATGTACTTATGAATGATTCCATGTCTTTAGGCTATCACCATCTGATTTTGATAATTCACAGCCTTTGTTGCTATAAAGTAACATCAGTCTTTAGTTGCACTCTGGTAGAATAGTATAAAGAATTCAGACTGTAAATCTAATACATGGCATGACTCTCAAGCAAATTAATTTCTGAAACTCAGCTTTTTCATATATAAAATAAAATATAAAATCAGATGCTGACAATTTTTCCAGTTTTAAAATTTGTTAACAGATTTTTTTTTCTTTTAAATTTTTCTACTCTTTTCCCTCTCTGTCCCTCTCTCATGGTGGTGGTACTCTGTGGCACACTACCACTGAGTTATACCCCCTCAGCCCTTTTTATCTTTTCATGTTGAGACAATGTCTCACTAAGTTGCCTAGGCTGGCCTCAAATTGTAGTCCTTCTGCCTCCACCTTCCAAGTAGCTAGATTGATTACAGGCTGTACCAGTGTGCCCAGAACAGTTTTTTTCTTTTAAAGAAAAATAAGAACATTGAAAAGGTAAAGGAGTTCAAGATTGAGCCTGAACTGCATTTAATATTTTCAACCTTACCTAAATGTCATCTGTATTTGTAATATTCATATCCCTTTACTGCCTTTTAGTTTGAATATCTTTTAAGAATTCATCTAATTGTTTACTATTTCAAAAAAGTAAATGCAAACATATAACGGGAAAATATCTGATTGGACAAACTTGAGCTTATAGATTTTGTCTTGGTATGTCAAAGGTAGATCCATAAAATGAAATCAGCTAAACTGAATTTTCTTATTATCCAAGTTCTGACAGACTGGAAAAACATCACTTTGTTTTATTAACTAACAATTTTAGAAGCTAATAGTCACCCATTTTAGATATCAGAATATACTAGTTAACCATATTTTTAATATTCCTTGTCCATTTTACACAAAAATAAGATGACCTTTTTTCCTTTTATAGGTAACTGTTTTTATTCCAGAGAACTGAAGTAGTTCTACTAGGACTGTCTTACATTTTGAAGAGCGTATGTTTGTATAAGTGCATGAAGATCCCTTTATATAATAGAAAGTAATATTATTTTTCTGTGAAACCTAAAAGCTTTATTTAATTTGAAATTCAGCATGTTCTTGCTTCCCATTTTTACCTTGTGAAAAACTCAGTAAAATACTAAATTCCTGGCTTACTTTATTTAAAATAGTTCTAAAATATTTCATGCCTTGGGATTAAAACTAAAACTCAAGTAACAGTTTTAAAGATGAGTAGACATGATCATCTATTAGAAGCATTCTTCTGGTTGGGGAAACTGAGACCCAAAGTAGTTTTTTCACTTGTTCAGCTTTTATTTCTAGTTCATAGTAGAACCAAGACTTTAACTTAAGTATTGTATTCTCACTCACTGATTTTTCTCCTATAGGACTTGTTTGATGGCATTTTAAAATAAAAACAGAAAACATTGTGCTTCTAGGTAAACTATACCCCCAAAAAAAAAATCATACCATAGAAAAAGTATGGAATGACCAGAAGAGAAATTATTGAAAATTACAGTTTTATTTAAGTAAAATGTATATAACTTCATTTACTGTTTTTCCTTATAGGTGAGAAAAGATTTGAATGCCCAGAATGTTCTAAAAGGTTCATGAGGAGCGATCATCTCTCCAAACATGTCAAAACGCACCAGAATAAGAAAGGAGGCGGGACAGCTCTTGCCATTGTTACCTCGGGAGAACTGGACTCATCTGTTACAGAGGTGCTTGGCTCCCCAAGAATTGTCACAGTTGCAGCCATTTCTCAAGATTCGAATCCAGCAACACCCAATGTTTCAACCAACATGGAAGAATTCTGAAAAGTTATTTATAACAGAGACCTCTAGTGCTGCACTTAAGTTTACACACCTTTGAAAATCTGGAAATGGGCTGGTCAAGTGGATTACAGAGTAGGAAATCATGTTTTTATTCTTGGCTTCTTTAAGTATTCCAGGGTTTTGGTTCAACACATAAAGTGTTGAATTTTTTAAAATACAAAAACAAACTAATATACTGGAAACAGGTAGAAAAGTATTTCCTCCATACTATAAGTTGTAGTTATTTGGAAATATGTATCACATAACCTTTAAACAGAATCCTCCCCTCTCAAAGATCATGTATTAATATGTTTAAAAAGACCTCAGTAGTTTGCAGGCTGGATCTTAATTGGACTTATTTTCTTTGAAAGTACTTTGTTATAAATTCAGGCAGTAATAATTTACGTGAATTTTTTTCCTCTTTCTCTATAGCACAGAAAACAGATAGTTAATTGATGATAGAGATAATATTATATTTCCTTAGCTTGATTTTTGGAAAATCAACTCAAAATAGTTTTGGCCGTCTTTTCTAAATGTTAGAAATCCTTCAAAAGTTGAATTAGATAAGTTCCAAAACAGTAATCTGAGATGTATCTCAGATCTTTATTACCACTACATTATAGTAGTGTGTATGCAGACAATCAGTGAAATCCAATTACTTTCTCCATTTTGGAGACACCGGAACTTAGAGCTAAATCTTAGGTTAAATTTTAGGTTGAAACCTTAGGAAAATGCTGGGAAGAAAATGGTTAAACAACTCATAATAGCTTCAGAAAAATAAAATGAAGCAACTTAATGTGCATTGTTTTAAAGTTAGGATTGATTACATTCCTAACCCTAGGTTGAACCACAAAATTTCATTTTAAATGTTTATATTGGACATATTTGCATAGATTATAAATCATTTTGTAGTTTCATATTCTGTAAATATGAGTTATGTTGACATTGTGCAGAATTCTTTATGCTTTGACTTGGTAGCCAAAGAAAGAATTATCACACTTTTTTCAAAGTCAGCAGAAAATTATTTTTTAACTACACTATAATTTTTTGTTTTCCTTTACTACAAATTGGCCATTCCCATTTTATTTTGAGTACTGTGCTAGAAGGTTAATTAGGAATTTATATCACAGTAATGTCTTCATATTATGTCAATAACTGAATTTTTCTTAAAAGTCTACACAGCCTAATAAATATATAAGAGATATATTATGAAGCAGAAATTATTTTTGAAGAATCAGAATACATTACAGTCAAATAGTGACTAAAGAAAAACATATTTCATCGTTTATGCAAGGATCTTATAGAAAGGGGTCTTATTAGGAAAGATGGCCAAAAGTTTCATATGAAAAAAATTGGATTATTCTGATAGCTTAAGCATTAGTAAGATGCTTACCGTTTTTTAAAAGTATTTACACAGAATCAAAAATAACATTGACCATTTAAAAACTAAAGTTTTTACCTGCTTGGTTTATTAACATCATTGGTTTGGGGACTGTTTGAATATAGGTACATGTTTTCTTGTGCATTCTCTATTATTTCAGGAAAAGTACTACTCATGTGAATTCTCTTCCAAAATTGTGATGTTTCTTGTATTTTTGATGAAGGAGAAATACTGTAATGATCACTGTTTACACTATGTACACTTTAGGCCAGCCCTTTGTAGCGTTATATAAAACTGAAGGTCTTTTGTGCTTTCAGTTTGTATAAAAAAGCTTTGAGATTAAAGGAAAAAAAATTTTTACACTGTGGTTATAAATTTCAAGTTTCTTAAAGCTTTTGTAGACTTGTAACAAAGTCTTTAAATTTTAGTTGGATTTTGTAAATTGTTTTGTATATTTTATTTAATGTACTCTTAACAACTGATGTATCTGGCTTTAAGACATCAGAATCAGTTTGTTGTTTTGTTTGGTACAGAGGAGCATTTGGTAGTGTTCATTTTAATTTTATTATATAGGAGCTGAAACATCAAATATATATTTTATCTATCATTATGCTACACAATCAGTGCTATAAATTTTTTTATGCAAGAAACTTTCTTAATGTTTTAATCATGTTTCCTCCGAGTGACACTTTTTGTTGTTGTTAATACCAAGTATGAGTACTCTGAATCATTATTCCATGAACCAGTTGTAATGCAAACCCATGTATGTTCATCAGAGATGGAAGTTATTTTTAATCAACAATAAGACCTACTATAAATTTATCAAACTGAATCTGGATAGCTTTATAGCATATAAAATATATTAATTTGTGTTAGCAGGTGCACATTTCACCACTGAAATTAGAAATATTTTGACAGTCTGTTCTGCATAACATTCTGAGTCCACTTTCTGTCTATAAGAATCGTAAATTTCAATGTCCTTTATTTGACTCAGTGGGATATAGCTGTTATAAGTAATAAGGCACAGATGTGCAGTAGAGTCTTGTTTAATGGCATTTCACTGTTCATTCCCTTTGCCACCATTATAAAACTTTTCTTTATTGTAATTATCAGTGCAAAGCTATGTATTTATCATGGTAGAACTCCAGTGTTAGAATAGTTTTTTCTTACAGTATACTTTCTTTGGTTAGGTTTGTGTATGTGTTGCTGATTACATTAGAACTTGATGTTAAGTCATTATTTATCACACTCTCATGAGAACAGTAATAAAAGTGTGTAATCTAGGAGAAAAAGTTAATTTGTCAAACTTAGATAAGCATGATGTTTAGGTCCTATTTTTCAATTTTATAACTGTTTTATTGCAACAATATTTGTATTTAAGTCTCCATTTTAATGCCTTGTGGTGTTTTTTTATGCATGTCACTAAGTTGTCATCCCACATAAATTGATGTGCAGCATAGGGTATTAAATCTGCATAATGATTTTAAAACAGAAATAGTTGATGGTAAAATGTAAATGTTTTGCAAAAATTCCTTATAAAAAGTTTCGTAGTAACATTTCACTTGTAAATTTTTTTGTAAAAAAAAAAAAAGCAGAAGAAGAAGAAAGAAAATGGAAAAAAAAAGAGAAAAAGATGAATCCAGGAAAAAACCTTGTTTCCCATATCCTAGAATTTAGACAATTACTCTGCCAGCAAAGCCTCTGGGGCTGTAATTGACATTTTTACAGTGCTGATTTGTATAAAATTTGTTTTTTGTGGATTTGGAAATAAAAATCATGTACAAGTTGTTGCCTGCAATAACAATTGCAAGTAACCTATTAAAAATTCCCTTGAGTTTAACATGTTTCATTTAATTATGTATACCAAAAAGAAGCAATAAATTGTTTGAACTATCAACCTTTTTATCACAGTGAACACTGGAAAGTAAAATGCTTCTCACTAGAAAATGCATTGTCAATCCCTTATAATTCCTGGTATTCAGATGTGGTCACCATTTCTCTGAACATACCGCCAAAGAATACCATTTCAAATTGCATGTTATTTTGTAACCATTGCTTTGAACATGTATGGAAATTAAATTTTGATTTAGAGATACTTTTTATTAAATATTTTCAATAAATGTTAGGAAATTATAGGAAGATCTAAAGCGAAAAAGTCATCAAAATATTATTTAAGCTTACAGAAGCACTAAGAAGTAGATCATGTGTATATATGCTACAGAGTCTGTAAGCAAAAACTCTCTTCCTCTTGGGAGAGCCTTGCAGATCTCATGGAGAACCTAACTGACATAATGAAGACTGGTGACTTCAGTGAACAACATCTCCAAGCGCTCAGATAAACAGCAAAGGGGGGGCAAGGAACAGCTGAGGGATATCTGGCCAAAAGGAAGTAAACTGGTCCACTGGCCAAGAACTAGAGTCTTTAAATCTCTAGGAATCAGGGTCCATTATAGTGTATTGGGTAAAGAGCTTATATGGCAAAGCCCTAAAAGCATGGTTATATTACAACTTAATGTATGTTCATAACAATGTCTAAATCAAGGAGCGGTTAAATTTATGTCACTCTGCCAAATAAGACCACAAAAAATACATTTTGTTAATAGATTTTCTGTCAAAAACAAAAGTATATATTTCTGTTACCTGAAAAATTTACATTTGGAGGCAACAGGAAGATAGTGTATAAAAGAGTATAATGTGGGCTGGGGTTGTAGCTCAGTGGTAGAGTACTTCCTAGCACGTGCAAGGTACTGAGTTTGATTTTTAGCACTGCATATAAATTAATTGTCCATCGACAACTAAAATATTCTTTTAAAAAAGGATAGTGCGGGGCTCGGGTTGTGGCTCAGCAGTAGAGCACTCGCCTAGCACATGTGGGGCACTGGGTTCAATCCTCAGCGCCACATAAAAATTAAAGGTATGTGTCCAACTACAACTAAAATATTTTTTAAAAAGGATAATGCAACTAGAAAATTAAGAAAATGTTTAATTTTTTTTTTAATATAGTAGCAATCTGGCTTTTTAACTTCTAGGAATTTTAACCACACAAGACAATCACAAAAGATGGGATAGCTTTTTGACATAGAACTTTGTTCTAATAAATAGGGAAATTGAAGCAATGCTGAAGAACATTACTTTGTATGTGTGCATGTACGCCTGTATGCAGGGGAGTACAGGATCTAGGCAAAGCAAATCCTCTACCAATGAATTATGATGCCCAGCCCGACACTTCTGTATCCTTGGTGTGGTTTACAATGCCATCATTAAAGATGACTTCAATATCATGGGGGTTGGAGAAGCTTATTCAGTATAGCTTATTATTTACAAGTTCAAATCTTAATCATAGGGGTGCAGAGGCTTCAGATGTGAAATATTTTGTTCCTCAATGAATTTGAATAATGTATTGCAGTATTTACTGCTCGAGGAATAATGTCTGCTTAATATACACACAGCCAACTTGTAATTGTGTAGCAGAATGTCTATGGCTTGTTTTTCCATTCTTTTTAAAAAGTTTTGCAGATTAGCATAAGCCTTGGGCTCTGCTAATGATATCATTCATATTTGGATACCTGAGAGTAATCTCAAGTGGAAATAGTGGAAGAAACCAAGGAACAAAGAGAAAGGGGAGAAAAAGGAAGGAGCCTACAGACCTGTTTAGAATGCTGAGTTGCTTTCCATGGTGATAGCAAAGCACTGTGACAGAGATCATTAACTCCCCCATGGGGAGTACCCCATGGGGAGTCTGAGAATTAGGCTGGCTGGGTTCCTGATTTAGGTGCTTACTAGCCATTCATCCTTGGCCAAGTTATTTTATTTTTCTGCATCTTTTCTTTTGCAAATCGATAATACCTCGTGATACCTCATGTCTATTAAGAAATTAACAAAACCATATCAAGCACCTAATAGTAATGTGTAATATGAGGATTTATTACTATTAATTATAAGTGAATCCAAAAGTCAGAGGTTATCTTAATTCAGCCTACTATGGCAAAATAGCATAAACAATAGAAATTTATTTCTCACAGTTCCTAGAGGCTGGAAGTCCAAGATCAGAAGTGCCAGCAGATTCAGTGCCTGCTGAGAGCTTGCTCCCTGGTCCATGCATTCTGGACACACTTCTAGCTGTGCCCTTGAAAGTAGAAAGGGCAAGACATCTTTCTGGGGCCTCTTGTAAGGACACTAATCCTTTTCAAGAGGGTTCCACTTTCACGATCTAATCACTTCTTAAAGGCCCATCTCCTGATAGAGTGGTAATCAGGTTTCAACATAGAAATTTTGGAGGACACAAACATCCAGACTATCAGAGAGGGCATGGAATAGTTTCCAAACAGACCAATGCTGAAATTTTTTGCAAAGAAGCAAAAGTGAATTCTCAAAATCTCAAAGGAAAAAAAAACTTCAGTGGAAATTCCTCACTTCAACCATGTATTTTTCTCAAACTACCAGTAACGATAGCTAGGCCTAAACTACATCTGGAGGTATTTGCTTTGTTCTTAAAAATCTACAACCATCAGTCAAAATTTAAACATTAAATGAAGAGCTGCCCTATTCCTAGTTCAGTTCATTTCCCTTAAATGAACATAAAAGCAGTCAGGCATAGTGGCACATACCTGTAATACCAGCTACTTAGAAGGCTGGATAGTAAGCTAGTGTGGGATACTCTAACCTCAAAATTATATGATGATCGTCTTCCTGGAGCATCCCAATCTATGTGCCACACTAGAAACAGACTGCAGAGATATTGGAACACAGGAAGACCATGTCTACAGGAGGGATCCCAGGCTGAGGTAATGGGAGGCCAAATTGAAATGAACAGGATTCAAGACAGCTAAGAAATCAGATCTGGGAGCAAAGTTCAGACAAAAGCAGCATACAGGGAAAAAGAGCAGTTGTTTCAATTCATCACTGAATCATGCCTTTCTAGGTGGTTAGTTTGGTTTAGATTGTGTATATCTTGCTATGAAATGCCATCTAATAAATATTTTATTTGTAGTAGTAGTATTTTTTGAGATGTGGAAGCCATAATGAAGTTATATTTTCTGCTGGTAAAATTGTTCCTAGCTTGTATAATTTTATGCTAGAACTAAATACATCAGTAATTCATGGTGCTCTGTAAAGGGCATCAAGGCTTCCAAGAATTTGGTCAATTTAAGTTTGAACACACTACTGTTGAGGAAAACACTGTAAAGACACACAATAAGCTAACTGGAAAAACATTCCAATTCAATTCAGTGCTATTGTAAAGAGTCTACGACTTTACCATAGCTACGTTATGTCTTCCCAGCTTTTTTATGTTAGGGTATTCTTTGTCAAGTTCACATGTGTGTATGTGATGTGGAGCATCATGTGTATTTCTAATTATGGTTGATAACTCAGGATTAAATTTGAAAGTTTTTTGTATTGCAGTTATTGCTTTTTTCTTGAATTATGTGGACAGAAACATAACATTGTGAGAAAATTAAGCCCTATTATGATGACCTATATATTAGCTTACTTAAATTTTCACACTTAAGGAGCAAATCATGACTAGTACAGGATCTGGGGTCCTACAGAAAGAATTTCTCTTTGTTTTGTTTGCTTGTTTGGCTTTGCTTTTCAAAATATTGTGAATGCCAATTTGTACTATCAGTGTATATAAGTACATCTATTAGTTCCATAAATAGCTGGAAGTACTTTTATTGTGTCCAATTGTAAATGTAAACACTGACTTTAAAAAACAAATAAGCAAACCTCAAAATTTTGTTTAAGTTACTATTTGTAGACATACATGGTGGTCTGTACTTTTAGGAAAAATGTTATCTCATTTTATAATATTAATTTTTAAATATTTAATGTTTAAATTTGTTTTGTAAATATTAATTTTCATTTAAACTTTATGCATATTTGAACCCATGATCTTTGACATTTCTCTAAAGAATCAGTGATGTGAGAAAAAAACACCAGAGAATATATTCAAATAAAATTATCTTCAGCTTATGCATTTTATTCTAAGTGAAAATAACGATCAGGTTTATGATTCATTTGTTTGGGTCTCTTGTAAGAGAAACATAAAATGTCATTTAACTCTGGCATTATTCAGAATATTCCCAAAATAATTATGATCTTTAAAAAATCTAATAATTTCATTGCTTTAATTTTTTTGTACCTGAACGATAGCTAGGCCTAAACTGAATCTGAAGGACATTGCTTTGTTCATAAAAATTTACAACCATCAGTCAAAATTTAGACATACTTATATATTAAATGAAGAGCTGCCCTATTCCTAGTTCAGTTCATTTCCCTTAAATGAACATAAAAGCAGTCAGGCATAGTGGCACACACCTATAATACCAGCTACTTAGAAGGCTGGGTAGGAGGATTCCAAGATCAAGGTGAACCTAGGCAATTTAGTGAGACACTATCTCAATATAAAATTTTGAAAAGGGCTAGGTATTGCAGTTGAGAGGCAGAACACTCTTGGGTTCAATGACTAGTACACAGAAAGAAAGGGGGGAAAGCAATTATTGGTTCTCATCAGATACAAAGGAGCTATGGTCTGGATGTTTGTGTAATTCAGAAATTTGTATGTTGAAACCTAATCTTCAAGGTGATGATATTAAGAGGTGGGCCTTTGGAGGTGAACAGGTGATGGGGGTGCCCTCATAAAAGAGGTCCCAGAGAGCTAGCTAACCCTCTTCACCACGTGAAAGCGCAGAGAGAAGTTGCCATGTATGAACCAGAGTCCCTCCCCAGATGCCAAATCTACCAGAACTTTCATCTTGGATTTCTTAGTCTTGAGAACTGTGAGAAATAAATTTTTATTGTTTATAAGCCACCTAGTTTATAGTATTTTTGTTGCAGCAGCCCAAACAAACTTGGACAGTGGGTGACAGTAAAAATACTAAGAAGCCACAGCACAGGTTCGTCCATCAGAAGGTCTCAGAGCAACTCTTCCTCCTCCCTCCCCTTGCCTTTATTGTTGATCTAGAGAAGATCTCGGGGTGGTAGTAAATTAATTAAATTTTACATAGGTAAAAATATAAATGAGATGGATGTCTTGGTGCATATTGAGGAATTAGAGGTGCTAGCACCTCTTGGTATGGAATTAGTTCAACGTTTTAAGAACCAGTGTGGTAATACAGATGTCCCTCTGTAAAGTGGACCCTGGGTGGGTGGGTTTATGTTCTGCCTATGCCCCAGACTTTAGTATGTGGATAGAAAACCCAGACTCAAAAACATCCAATTAACTGCTAATATAATTTGTGAAAAAGCCCATGCAAGTTACATAGCATTTTTGATAAGGCTTGTGAAAATCAAGAGAAAGGGAAAGTGGAGAAGTCATTTCACGTCAAGACAGTTGGGGTTGATTCAAAAATACTTGTAAAACTTGGGTAAGAAAACATTTCATATTAAATTATGTTGGGCAAGGTGGCCCATGCCTACAATCTCATTGACTCAGGAGACTGAGGCAGGAGGATCACAAGTTGGAGGTCAACTTCATCAATTTAGGGAGACCCTCAACAATTTATTGAGACACTGTCTCAAAAAATAACAATGTGTGGGGGTGTAGTTCTTTTCTGGTTTGGGGGGTTTTGTTTTTTGGTATCAGGGATTGAACAGAGGCTCTAAACCACTGAGCTACATATCTAACCCCTTGTAAATTTTTTTTATTTTTATTTTTTATTTTGAGATGGGGTCTAGTTAAGTTACTGAGGCTGGCTTTGAACTTGAGAATCTCCTACTCTGGCTTCCTGAGCCACTGGGATTACAAGTATGCACCACTGCACCCGGCTGTAGTTCAATTCCCAAGCACCCTTGTGTTCAATCCCTACTATCAAAAACCAAACACACAAAAAAATTATACCTTATAAAGGATTATTATACCTTCACAATTTTAAAAAGCAAATCAGAGAAATGGGTTAAGTTTTGCAATTGGGGTATTATATGAATAAATGTGATTGCTCCTTAAACTTTCTTTTCAGAGATTTTAAAAAGTATCTTCACTGTATTTATTAAATCTAAGACATGGTTGATTATATTTTTTTTATTTTTATTGTTGGTTGTTCAAAACATTACATAGTTCTTGATATATCATATTTCACATTTTGATTCAAGTGGGTTATGAACTCCCATTTTTACCCCGTATACAGATTGCAGAATCACATCGGTTACACATCCACTGATTTACATATTGCCATATTAGTGTCTGTTGTATTCTGCTGCCTTTCCTATCCTCTACTATCCCCCCTCCCCTCCCCTCCCCTCCCCTCTTCTCTCTCTACCCCATCTACTGTAATTCATTTCTCCCCCTTGTTTTTTTCCCTTTCCCCTCACTTCCTCTTGTATGTAATTTTGTATAACCCTGAGGATCTCCTTCCATTTCCATGCAATTTCCCTTCTCTCTCGCTTTCCCTCCCACCTCTCATCCCTGTTTAATGTTAATCTTCTTCTCATGCTCTTCGTCCCTACTCTGTTCTTAGTTACTCTCCTTATATCAAAGAAGACATTTGGCATTTGTTTTTTAGGGATTGGCTAGCTTCACTTAGCATAATCTGCTCTAATGCCATCCATTTCCCTGCAAATTCTATGATTTTGTCATTTTTTAATGCAGAGTAATACTCCATTGTGTATAAATGCCACATTTTTTTTATCCATTCGTCTATTGAAGGGCATCTAGGTTGGTTCCACAGTCTTGCTATTGTGAATTGTGCTGCTATGAACATCGATGTAGCAGTGTCCTTGTAGTATGCTCTTTTTAGGTCTTTAGGGAATAGACCGAGAAGGGGAATAGCTGGGTCAAATGGTGGTTCCATTCCCAGCTTTCCAAGAAATCTCCATACTGCTTTCCAAATTGGCCGCACCAATTTGCAGTCCCACCAGCAATGTACAAGCGTACCCTTTTCCCCACATCCTCACCAGCACTTGTTGTTTGACTTCATAATGGCTGCCAATCTTACTGGAGTGAGATGGTATCTTAGGGTGGTTTTGATTTGCATTTCTCTGACTGCTAGAGATGGTGAGCATGTTTTCATGTACTTGTTGATTGATTGTATGTCCTCCTCTGAGAAGTGTCTGTTCAGGTCCTTGGCTCATTTGTTGATTGGGTTAGTTGTTTTCTTATTGTTTAATTTTTTGAGTTCTTTGTATACTCTGGATATTAGGGCTCTATCTGAAGTGTGAGGAGTAAAGATTTGTTCCCAGGATGTAGGTTCCCTATTTACCTCTCTTATTGTTTCTTTTGCTGAGAAAAAACTTTTTAGTTTGAGTAAGTCCCATTTGTTGATTCTAGTTATTAACTCTTGTGCTATGGGTGTCCTATTGAGGAATTTGGAGCCAGACCCCACAGTATGTTGATCGTAGCCAACTTTTTCTTCTATCAGACGCCGTGTCTCTGATTTGATATCAAGCTCATTGATCCATTTTGAGTTAACTTTTGTGCATGGCGAGAGAAAGGGATTCAGTTTCATTTTGTTGCATATGGATTTTCAGTTTTCCCAGCACCATTTGTTGAAGATGCTATCCTTCCTCCACTGCATGCTTTTAGCCCCTTTATCAAATATAAGATAGTTGTAATATTGTGGATTGGTTTCTGTGTCCTCTATTCTGTACCATTGGTCCACCTGCCTGTTTTGGTACCAGTACCATGCTGTTTTTGTCACTATTGCTCTGTAGTATAGTTTGAAGTCTGGTATCGCTATACCACCTGATTCACACTTCCTCCTTAGAGTTATTTTTGCTATTCTGGGTCTTTTGTTTTTCCATATGAATTTCATGATAGCTTTGTCTATTTCTACAAGAAATGCCATTGGGATTTTGATTGGCATTGCATTAAACCTATAGAGAACTTTTGGTAATATCGCCATTTTGATGATGTTAGTTCTGCCTATCCATGAACAGGGTATATTTTTCCATCTTCTAAGATCTTCTTCTATTTCTCTCTTTAGGGTTCTGTAGTTTTCATTGTATAAATCTTTCACCTCTTTTGTTAGGTTGATTCCCAAGTATTTTATTATTTTTGAGGATATTGTGAATGGAATGGTTGTCCTCATTTCCATTTCAGAGGATTTGTCACTGATATACAGGAATGCCTTTGATTTATGCGTGTTGATTTTATATCCTGCCACTTTGCTGAATTCATTTATTAGCTCTAATAGTTTCTTTGTAGACCCTTTTGGGTCTGCTAGGTATAGAATCATGTCACCTGCAAATAGTGATAATTTAAGTTCTTCTTTTCCTATATTTATGCCTTTAATTTCTTTCACCTGTCTAATTGCTCTGGCCAGTGTTTTGAGAACTATGTTGAACAGAAGTGGTGAGAGAGGGCATCCCTGTCTTGTTCCAGATTTTAGAGGGAATGCCTTCAATTTTTCTCCGTTCAGAATGATGCTAGCCTGAGGCTTAGCATAGATAGCTTTTACAATATTGAGGTATATTCCTGTTATCCCTAGTTTTTCTAGAGTTTTGAACATAAAGGGATGCTGTACTTTGTCGAATGCTTTTTCTGCATCTATCGAGATGATCATATGGTACTTATCTTTAAGTCTATTGATGTGGTGAATAACATTTATTGATTTCCGTATATTGAACCAGCCTTGCATCCCAGGGATGAATCCTACTTGATCATGGTGCACAATTTTTTTGATATGTTTTTGTATCTGATTCACCAGAATTTTATTGAGGATTTTTGCATCTAGATTCATTAGAGATATTGGTCTGTAGTTTTCTTTCTTTGAATTGTCTTTGTCTGGTTTCGGAATCAGGGTGATGTTGGCCTCATAGAATGAATTTGGAAGTTCTCCCTCTTTTTCTATTTCCTGGAATCGCTTGAAAAGTATTGGTATTAATTCTTCTTTAAAGGTTTTGTAAAACTCTGCCCTATACCCACCTGGTCCTGGGCTTTTCTTAGTTGGTAGTCTTTTGATGGCTTCTTCTATTTCCTCAATTATATTGGTCTGTTTAGGTTGTCTATATCCTCCTGACTCAATCTGGGTAGATCATATGACTTAAGAAATTTATCGATGCCTTCACTATCTTCTATTTTATTGAAGTATAAGGATTCAAAATAATTTCTAATTATCTTCTGTATTTCTGTAGCATCTGTTGTGATAGTGCCTTTTTCAACTCGTATGCTAGTAATTTGAGTTCTCTCTCTTCTTCTCTTCATTAGCATGGCTAAGGGTCTGTCAATTTTATTTATTTTTTCAAAGAACCAACTTTTAGTTTTGTCAATTTTTTCAATTGTTTCTTTTGTTTTGATTTCATTAATTTCAGCTCTGATTTTAATTATTTCTTGCCTTCTACTTCTTTTGCTGTTGTTTTGCTCTTCTTTTTCTAGGATTTTGAGATGAAGTGTGAGATAATTTATTTGTTGGTTTTTCCTTTTTTTAAGGAATGAACTCCAGGCAATGAATTTTCCTCTTATAACTGCTTTCATTGTGTCCCATAGATTCCGATATGTTGTGTCTGTGTTTTCATTTATCTCTAAGAATTTTTTAATTTCCTCATTGATGTCTTCTATAGCCCATTGATCATTCAGTAACCTATTGTTCATTCTCCAAGTGATGCATGATTTTTCCTTCCTTCTTTTATCGTTGTTTTCCAGTTTCATTCCATTATGATCAGATAAGATGCATGGTATTATCTCTACTCCTTTATAATGTCTAAGAGTTGCCCTGTAACATAATATATGATCTATTTTTGAGAAGCATCCATGTGCTGCTGAGAAAAAAGTGTAACTGCTTGATGTTGGGTCGTATATTCTATATATGTCAATTAAGTATAGGTTATTAATTGTATCATTGAGTTCTATAGTTTCTTTATTCAACTTTTGTTTGGAAGATCTGTCCAGTGGTGAGAAAGGTGTGTTGAAGTCTCCCATAATTATTGTATGGTGGTCTATTAGACTCTTGAACTTGAGAAGAGTTTGTTTGATGAACATAGCTGCACCATTGTTTGGAGCATATATATTTACGATTGTTATGTCTTGTTGGTGTATGGTTCCCTTGAGCAGTATGTAGTGGCCCTCTTTATTCCTTTTGATTAACTTTGGCTTGAAATCTATTTTATTTGATATGAGTATGGACACTCCTGCTTGTTTCCGAAGTCCATGTGAGTGATATTTTTCCCAACCTTTCACCTTCAGTCTATGTATGTCTTTTCCTATCAAATGTGTCTCCTATAGGCAGCATATTGTTGGATCTTTTTTTTTTTTTTTTTTTTTTTGATCCACTCTACTAGCCTGTGTCTCTTAATTGGTGAGTTTAAGCCATTAACATTTTGGGTTATTATTGAGATATGCATTGTTCTTCCAGCCATATTTGTTTATTTATATTACTTAACATGGTTTTTTTTCCTCTTTGATTATTTTTTCCCTTTACTGTACTATCTCCCACTGTTGGTTTTCATTGTTATTTTCCATTTCCTCTTCCTGTAATGTTTTGCCGAGGATGTTTTGAAGAGATGGTTTTCTAGCTGCGAATTCTTTTAACTTTTGTTTATCGTGGAAGGTTTTAATTTCATCTTCCATCCTGAAGCTTAATTTCGCTGGATACACAATTCTTGGTTGGAACCCATTTTCTTTCAGTATTTGAAATATGTTGTTCCAGGATCTTCTAGCTTTCAGAATCTGTGATGAAAGATCAGCTGTTATCCTGATTGGTTTACCCCTAAATGTAATCTGCTTCCTTTCTCTTGAAGCTTTTAAAATTCTCTCCTTATTTTGTATGTTGGGCATCTTCATTATAATGTGTCTAGGTGTGGATCTCTTATGATTTTGCATGTTCGTCGTCCTGTAGGCTTCTAGGATTTGGGATTCTGTCTCATTCTTCAAGTCAAGGAAGTTTTCTCGTATTATTTTGTTGAACAGTTGCTCATTCCTTTGGTTTGGACCTCTATACCTTCCTGTATCCCAATGACTCTTAAGTTTGGTCTCTTTATGCTATCCCATATTTCTTGGATGTTCTGCTCATGGTTTCTTAAGAGTCTCGCTGAGCTGTCTATGTTCTTTTCAAGTTGAAATACTTTGTCTTCATTGTCTGATGTTCTATCTTCTAAGTGTTCTACTCTGCTGGTAGTATTCTCATTTGAGTTTTTAAGTTGGTTTATTGCTTCCTGCATTTCTAAGATTTCTGTTTGTTTTTTATAACCTCTATCTCCCTGTATAGTTGATCTTTTGCTTCTTGGATTTGTTTATGTAATTCATTGTTGAAGTGATCTTTCATTGTCTGATTTTGCTGTCTAATGTCTTCCTTGAGACTCCATATCATCTGAAGCATGTAAATCCTGAATTCTTTATCTGACATTCCATCTGCTGCAGCTATTACCTCTTCTAAGGGTGAGTTGACCTGCATTGCTTGTGGACCTTTCTTTCCTTGTCTTTTCATACTGCTCGTGTTTCTTTCTGCTTGGTGAAACTGTTGTGTTATTGAATTTTCCCCCTATATATTTATATTGCTCTTGTATAGTTGCAAAGTCTCCCTTGCAGGGGCGGGCAGCGGCTGTGCTCCTCCTCCAATTGGGGTGATCTATCATGCCAGTGGGCCACTGGGCCCCTTCTCCAGGTCGCGTGGTCTGCCTACTTTGCGGGCAACGGCTGGGCCCCTCCTCCAATAGGGGTGATCTATCTCCCACGCTGGCGGGCCGCTGGGCCTGTTCTCCAGGTTGCAGGTCTGTCTACCTTGCAGGCACGGGTGGCGGCTGTGCCCCTCCTCCAATTGGGGTGATCTTTCAACTAGGCTGGCGGGCCGCTGGGCCCTTCTCTGGGACACGCGCTCTGCCTACCTTGTGGGCGGCAGCTGGGCCCTTCCTCCAATTGGGGTGATGTGTCTACCATGTCAGCGGGCCACTGGGCCTGTTCTCCTGGTAGGTTGCAGGTCTGCCTACCTTGCAGGCGCGGGCAGCGGCTCTGCCCCTCCTCCAATTGGGGTGAGGTGTCTACCATGCCAGTGGGCCTCTGGGCCTGTTCTGCCGGTCAGTCACAGGTCTGCCTACCTTGCAGTGCGGGTGGCGGCTCTGCTCTGCTCCTCCTCCAATTGGGGTGACGTGTCTATCACGCGGGTGGGCCGCTAGGCCTGTTCTGCCAGTTGGTCTCAGGTCTGCCTACCTTGCAGGCACGGGCACCAGGGTGGCGACTCTGCTCTGCCCCATGTTTGATTATATACCACTGAAAATACTCTGGCAATCATACAGCAACACAGTGCTTTCATATAACTTACAAATTTTCTTTTGCACTTATGAAGGGTCTTTCCAAGATTAACTTAGATATTTTATCATGTATTGCTCTTTTACATAATTAAAATATAAATGAGCTGGATGTAGTGGTACATGCCTGTAATCCCAGCAGCTCGAGAGGCTGAGGCAAGAGGTGCATAGTTAAAAGTCAGCCTCAATTATTTAGCAAGATCCTAAGCAACTTAGTGTGAAACTTAGTGACACCCTGTCTCAAAATTAAAAATAAAAAGGGATGGTAATGTGGCTCAGTGGTTAAGTGCTCTTGGGTTCAATCCCAGTATCCAAAAATACACACATACACACACACACACACACACACACACACAAATATGAAATTGTGTCTTCTTATCACTTTCTAATCATATTTTGCCTGAGAGTGGTAGTATTAAAACTACAACATTAAAGCTACTCAGGAGGCTGAGGCAGGAGGATCATAACTTTGAGGTCAGCGTAGACAATTTAGCAAGACCTTGTCTCAAAAAATAAAAAGGATAATGATGTGACCAGAGATAGAGAGCCCCTGGATTCAATCCAGGGGTCAGGGTGGTGGGGAAGCCCTTCTAATTATTTTTGATACTCCTCCTTTCAGTAGGTGGAGACTAATTAATTCCCTTCCCATTGAGTGTTGGACTGCACTGAATGACTTTCTTCCAATCAATAGAATAAAGTGGATGTGACAGTATGCAATTTCAGGGACTCATTTATTTGAAGTCACTGTAGTTTCTCTTTTAGTTGTTCTCCTGATTGGACACTTTGGGGGAGACCCTCTGCCATGTCATAGCCAACTGTATCCAGAAGTGGCGAGGAACTGGCATGTCTGTGAGCCTGGAGGAAGTAGGGCACTCTATTCGGAGGCTGCAGCCTCAGCCCACATACAACCTCAAAGGGAGCCTTGACCTAGAATACCCAACTAAACCCCTTACAGATTTGTGATCAACAGAAACCACATGAGCCGATAAATGTTGTTTCAGGTTGTATTTTGGAGGTAATTTGTTATACAACAGTAGATAATGAATATAGCATGAGTCATCAATTCTCAACCAATACCATCTTCTGCATCATGATGAGCATTGATGATACAGCTTTTTTCATTTTCATGGTTGTTTTGGTTTTTAAAAATTTTTTAAATTTTTCCCCTTTTTATTGGCACATTGTAATGATACATAACAGTGGGATTTGTTATAATATAGATGAGGCTTTTCTTGAAAGGGTGCTCCACTTTCATCTCCAGGAGTTTCCTCTATACTGACTCTATCCATTCTGCAAGTTCTGCTGCAGGTGTATGGGCAATAATAACTACAACGGACTTGTCTCCTGGTGGATCGAAAATGTAAGAGAGACCCTAATCAGAAAGACACTAAAATGTGGGGTGAAAGGTGCATCATGGAATCAGTGAAGTACATTTAAAGTCATACTTATTATTTCCTTTTTGTTCTACCTTTCTCCTGTTAGACTTTGATCTTCTTCGTCTCAGGACAAACCAAGTGTTCACAAAGGCTTACTTTGTCTGCATCCTCCACTTTACACGAGGAGTGAAAAGCTAGGGAGATATTGGGGAAAGAATGATCAGTGCAACTGCAGAAATGCTTTACCCAACATCTCCCAGCCCAGGCAACCCTGGCTGTGATTGTCACAGAGGGGAGCACCCTCTTGATACCCGCCTGAAATTACTGGTGGCAGTTGGGGGAGGGGATCATTGGTGCTGGTAGAATTGGAGGCATGAACGAAGACACATTAAACCTTGGAGAGTTGAGAATAAGCCAGTTCCATGTGATATTCTATATCCTGGAATAGTTCATTACCAGCATAATATATATTTAAGAAGAAAAGCAAGAATGCAAACAATACTTACTGGTTTATTAAGAAGACTTGGCTGTGTCACATGGGTACACACCAAAGAAAATATAAAGGAAAGAAGCAGATCTATCTGACCTAACCACTGCAATCTCCTCTTTCAATCCTTCTCCATGAAATAAAATGCCACTCAGGAAAGGATTTTGTAAAGTGGTGAGCCCTGGCAAATGTAGGGGCTTAATTACATTCGTTTTCCATCCTGCCTCCATGCTGGGAGAGATCACAGAGCCTCATTTAATTCCCACCTGTGCCTGATTTACAGCCCTTTCTCTGGACTTTCTCTTCATTTCTAATCTCAAGGAAAGGTGTAAGGAACAGAAATAGAAATAATAACGCTTAATACGATTTAGGAGATAATTCAGAAGTAATTGTGCTTAAGACCTTTATAATTTTACTCTCTTTCATATTGTTGGGAAGAATTTATTTAATCTGTCAATCTTTTTCCCTCTCTGGAACTAGAATTCCTAAAATAAATCTGCTTTTCCATCCTGATCCCCTATAATTTAATTTATCTCTTTTTACAGGTTTCCTCTAGTCCTTCTCCCTTCAGAGTTCTAAGTTTTATCAAACTTGAATTTCTTGGTTCTAGAAGTCCTTTCTTCCTAGCATTTCTGTAGAGTTCCTTTCAATTTAACAAATATTTGAAAAATGGTATTGTTAGAGGGTTCTATCCATGCTAGATGCTGCAGGAGGTAAAAAAATTAATGACACAGTCCCACACAAAGGGCGTGGTTACTACCCATGAAAAATAAGAAAGCAACAAATAAGTATAATGCCAGGCAGAGCATGATGCACTGGAACAGGAGATTACTCCAGGTGTCACGTGAGGATTTTCTCTCCTGAGAGTCTTGGCTTGGTTGCTTTTTCTGTCAGTCTTGGTCCTCAACAGTTTTTTTCTGTCTAGATATTATATCATCAGTCTTTGAAAAATCTATCAGTTTTATATGATACTTTGTCCTTTAACTCTTAAATTCATGCTTAAATACCACAATGGTGATGCAGTTTTTTTAGTTTATTTTAAATTACTTTGTCCAAACCAACAATAGTAAGATACAATAGAACTTTCGTTTTATTTCTGCTCTGTGTGGTCTTGACCTTACTAGGCTACATTTCTGCCTGTGACCTGCAAGTCCTCAGCTCATCTTTGCCTCCATCCTCATGTGCACCAAACAGCTGGTGACCTTAACAGCAGCCACCTGATAGATTTGCCTTGTCTCGATATCTCTGGACCAGATATTAAAATTCCTCAAGTCACATGGTTTTCTTAGTTTCACTCTGATTTTCCTTTTCTCCTTCCAAAATCCTAAGTTGAGAACAGTCAAGGGCTTCTCCAGAAATAGTTTGTTTAATGTTTAGCCACACACTTAAAAAAAAAAAGTCATGAAGTCTCTATCAGGCATGAGAAATCACATTAGTATAAAGTGCTATTTCCAGCACTGTTGTATATATTGGGGCATCTGAAACAAAAGCATTTTCATATGTTGCTTGGTTGACTACCAGATACTCCCCTCACCCGATTTTCCTCACTAAGAGAACCTAGATTTTGCTCAGACACCTCCTAGTGGCCATATCCTTAAGAAGAGATTGAAGATAAATCTTTGGTAAGCTAACCAAGAAGATCTCATTTCTCATGACAAATGCCAAGATTTAGACATGGGAATGAGATGTCATTCTGGCCAAGCATATGTAGAAGGAAGTTTTCATAAGGCTTTGGGAGGTTTTCGTGGGTTTTGTTGTTGTTGTTTTGCTAAAAATCAAGATGTTCTTTGCTATGTTTTAATTGCCGCCTTTAAAAACTCATGTTAGAATATAATTGCCATTGTAACAGTACTAAGAGGGGGGTCTTATGGGAAGTGACTAGATCACAAAGGCTTCATCCTTATGAATGTATTGATGCTGTTATGGAGGTTATAAGGGAGTGGGTTCCTGATAGAACAATGAGTTGGTCCCGGTCTCCTACCATTTCCATATGCTTTCCCTTCTCTCTCTCCGTTTCTCTCCCCCCATTCGTCTTTGTTTACTGTAGTCTTTTACGACCTCTTGTCTTACAGTGATCCTGAAGTTCATACAACTCAGCTACTGACCTACATGCTCCTACCTAGACCTCTTCATTTCCAATAACTATAAATACTTAATTGTTTCACTTCCAACATCACATTCTCACTACCATATTTTATCCTTCTAGCAATATTCTCAGCTACTCAGACTTCAAGTGTCTTTAACTTCATCTGGTTGAGCTGGGGTTTTTGATTCTGGGGTTTTTTTCTTTTCTTTTTATTAAATTGATTTTATTTTTTAAAATACACAACAGTGAAATGCATTGCAATTCTTATTACACATATAGAGCACAATTTTTCATCTTTCTATATAAAGTATGTTCACGCCAGTTCATGTCTTTACACATGTACTTTGATTATTTTGTGGTTTTTTTTTGCATTACAATTCTTATTACACATATATACCACAATTTTTCATATCTCTGTTTGTATATAAAGTATGTTGACACCCAATTCATGTCTTCATACATGTACTTTGGATAATGATGTCCATCACATTCCACCATCCTTGCTAATCCCCTGCCTCCTCCCTTTTCCTCCCTCCCCTCTTCCCTATCTAGAATTCATCTATTCCTCTCATGCTCCTCCTCCCTACCCCACTATGAGTCAGCCTTATATCAGAGAAAACATTCAGCATTTGTTTTTTGGGGGATTGGCTAACTTCACTTAGCATTATCTTCTCCAATGCCATCCATTTACCTGCAAATGCCATGATTTTATTCTCTTTTGTTGCTGAGTAAAACTCCATTGTGTATATATGCCACATTTTTTTTTATCCATTCATCCACGGAAGGACATCTAGGTTGGCTCCACAGTTTAGCTATTGTGAATTGTGCTGCTATAAACATTGATGTGGCTGAGTCCCTGTAATAAGCTGTGTCTTCTTTGTACTGCCCCTAATCTCTTCCTATTGTCACTTCCCTCCTTACTTAATTTAAATATGTAGTAAAATATTAATGACTGGGACTGAGGTTGTGACTCAGTGATAGAGCACTTGCCTAGTGTGTGTGAAGCCCTGGGTTCTCAGCACCACATATAAATAAATAAAATAAAGGTCCACAGACAACTAAAAATATATTTTTAAAAAATATGAATGGCTGACTTCCATGTGCCCTCAACTCCACTGCCCCAATCTCCCTCCATCAAACTATTTTGGCAAAACCAACCTGTTGAGGGCCATAGCCGAGTTGGGATGACACATGGCATTTTTGCTAGAACAGAGTGGTTGAGAAGTGACGCCAGTAAGCCATTGAGATGATGATGGTTATGTTAAGCTATGTATTCAATAGCTTGGCCTGCTACTTTGGAGTTCTTGCGGGGATTCCTGGAGAGTTCGAGTTGGTTGGGAAGTGCCGGAGGAGGGATTTCTGGAGGAGGGATTTTCCAGTTGGTGTGTGGTGTGTCCCGGGAGAAGGCCGCATGCGTGGCGTTTGCGGGAGTTCGGAAATAAAATTTGTTCCTGCTTGAGTGGCTTGTGATTTGTGCCCAGCCAGACTGCAGCACCAACCAATTATGGTTATATCCAGCCAACTCAGTTCCTACAACCATGCAGTTGAATAGAGCTAGAGAAAAACATCCAAATCCATGATAATCAAACTCAAATGGAACCTTAGTATTGCTTTGCAAACTGTTCATTTTGATAGCTCATTCACCTTCCAAGTCTCCTGAACCATTCTTTCACACTTTCTCTGTTATCAAGCTTTGAACATCTCTTCTCTATTCTGCACTCTCAGTTGATGACCCTGCTTATATTTCATCAGAAAATAAATAATCAGAAGAAAACTTTCACTAATGTCCATCCCCACATTTACCAAACTGCCTGAATCTTCCTCTGCCTTTCCTTCTGCTTCTATGGATGCATTTCCACTATTTAAGTCTTGATTTCATCTTCTTCTTACCTGCTCAGATAACAATTCCTTTTTTTTCTCACTAGCACCAGCAATTTCCTCTTCCCTACTGAATCAATCTCATCAGAAAAATAAAATGCAAGATATGTTTTTAAACAGGAAAAGATCTTTCAAAAAGAAAACTCCTGTGCCCTTGCCCCCTTCCTGCTTTATTTCTCCACTCCTTCTAAAGTTTCCCATTCTCACCATCTTCAAACTTTCTTTTTCTATTCTCTCTCAAATTCTTCACCTCCCCCTCTTGGGTCCTGGGGGTTGGACCAGACTTTTGACCTCACCATTCCATTGACATAGTTCTTTGCTTGGTCATAAAGGACCTCTCCATGTGACTAAGTCCAGGGGTTGATTCTCAATCTTCATCTATTGGCCTTCTCAGAAACACAAAGCACAGTTTCCAGAAATCCTTTTTTTTTTTCCCCCTGGAATTTCTTTTCCTCTCTTGACTTTTTTTTTTCTTTTTTTTTTTTTTAATTTTTAGTTGTTCAAAACATTACAATATCATATCTTGACATATCATATTTCATACATTTGATTTAACTGGATTATGAACTCCCATTTTTACCCCGTATACAGATTGCAGAATCACATCGGTTACACATCCACACTCTCTTGGCTTTTAGTACTTGACTTTCCCTTGGTTTTCTTATAGCAGCATTGTCTTCATCTCCTCAGTCTTCTTTACCTGTTTCTCCCCTGCCCCAGGGTTTGGTCTTCATATGATCTCTTCCAGTCTTTTGGCTTCAAATATCATCGCTGTGCTGATGACCCTCAAATTTATTTATCTAAATTGCACCTAACCCCAAAATCTATACATTCTATCCAACTGGTATTTCAATATCTCCACTTGCACATTGAATGAACATCTCACCTTTAACATGTCCACAAACAAACTCCTGGTTTCCTTCTTCAAGCCTGTGTTTTTAAGTTCCCTTATCTCAACACATATCAAATCCAACCCTCACTTTGTCAAAAGAAAGATTGGATTAATCCATAATTATTGCTTATTATAGAACCTTTATCTAAACCTTTAACATGCTGTTAGCTTTACTTTCAAAACGCATTCAGAATGTAACCACTTCTTATAACTTGTCATCACCCCCAATACTAAAACTGGTCTAAGCTATCATCATCTCTCACCTGTTATTACTATAGCCCTTGACTCTTTATTTTCTAGACACAACAAGCAACTAGAATCAACCTTTTAAAATCCAAAGGAGATCTCAAACAATGGATCTTCCTCTGTATTAGTTAGAATACAGGCTAAGGTGCTTCAATACAGAGATTCAAAATACCATAAAAAAGAAAACATTGATTTCTCTTCTATGTAACCGTTCAAAGGTACATGGGAAGTCCTGCTCCAGGCGTCCATTCTGTAAACCGAGATTTCTGTGACTTATTCTTCCTCCTATAGTACAGGTTTGCTGATGATGAATTCTCTCAGTTTCTGTTTCACTGAGAAAGTTTTTATTTCTTGTTTGTTTTATTCTTCCAGCATTTTAAAGATGTCACTCTATTGTCTTCTGGCATGAAAGAAGTCTGTTGTAATTCTTTTCTTATAACACTAGTCCTCTCTCTCTGATTGCCTCTAATATGTTATCTGTCTTTTGTTTTAAACAGCTTGACAGGATACATCTAGGTGTGTGTTGGGGGGGGGGGTGTTTGCTTGGTATGTTTCTTGCTTGATGTCCTCTAAGTTTCTTAGATTTGTAGTTGGACGTTGTTCATTGATTTCAGAAATATATATCAGCCATTTTTTAAAAAAGATTTCTTCTGCTTCATTATTTTTCTCTCTCTCTCATCTCTTTCTAGGATTCCAAGTCTGAGTCTGACACTGTTTGATATTGTTCCACAGCTTTTTAAAATTCTCTTTGTTTCAGTTTGGGTGATTTCTGTGGATCTATCTTCACGTTCACTGATTCCTTATAAGATGATCCTGTCATAGGCATTCTTCATGTCTGTTTCTGTGTGTGTGTTTTTGTTTTGTTTTAGCATTTCCATTAGCTTTTTAAAAAATAGTTTTATCATTTTGGTGAATATCTTTATCCAATCTTTTCCATTAGTAACTTTAATAATTACTCATAGTTACTTAAATCCCTGTCCATCTGTTGGGTGTGCTAGTGCATGCCTGTACTCCCAGAAACAAGGGGCACTAAGGCCAGTTTTAACAAAATCAGAGTCACCCACACTAGAAATTTCATTTCTTAAACTAAGGCCAGTTCAAGGCTCATCTCAGCAACTGAGTGAGACCCTTAGCAACTGAGTGATAAGCTTTTCTCAAAATAAGAAGAGGACTGGGGATATAGCTCAGTGATAAAGCACCCCCGGGTTCAAAACCTTGTACCCTCCCCCCCAAAAAAATTCCCAACATCTATACCATATTGGAGTCTGTTTCTGTTGGTTATTTTTCCTCTTGATAGTGATTTATTTGTTTTGTTTTTGTTTGTGTATGCCTCTCTCTCTCTCTCTCTCTCTCTCTCTCTCTCTTTCACACACACACACACACACACACACACACACACACACACCACATATATTTTTTTAAACTAAACACCAATAAGAAAAAAATAGAATTGTACTCTAGTTTGGATTTGCATTTTTCCTTTGTGAGGGAGGTTGAACATCTTTCCATGTGTTTAGGGGTTATTTGCATGTCTGAATATGGTTCAACCTTCCATATTCATATTTTTTTCATCAAGTTGGAAAGATAAGAAATGGAGACAGGCAAATAATTTTCCTCCCCGCCACATCTCTCCTTCTCTCTCCTTTTTCTTTCAGTATTGGAGATTGAACCCAGGGAGCCTTACCACTGAGTTATATTCCTAGCCCTATTTTTAAAAATTTTGAGGGTCTCACTAGGTCATTTAGGACCTCACTGTGTTGCTGAGGTCGGCCTTCAACTTGCAATCCTCCTGCATCAGCCTTCAGAGTCACTGGGACTACAGGCCTGTTCCAACATATCCAGGCAGGCAAATTCTAAGAACACACATAGGTTGCATACCTCATTTACTCTCACTTTCCTTTAGATACAAGGGAAATTAGGAAATGAAATTTCTAGTTTGGGTGACTCTGATTCTATTAAAACTTGGGATGGGAGTCAGAGTTTTATTACTAGGAGCAATAAAGGATGAGTGGAATCTGGAGACAGCAGTTTCTGCCACATTTTTAAAGAAAATTCCAGCCATGCCAGGTGTGGTGGTGCACACCTATAATCCCAGAAACTCAGAAGGTTGAGGCAGGAGGATTGCAAGTTCAAAGCCAGCCTCCGTAACTTAACAAGGCCCTAAGCAACTTAGCCTTCAGAACCTGTCTTAAAATTTAAAAGGCTGGGGATGTAGCACAATGGTAGAGTGCCCATGGGTTCAATCTCAGTACCAAAAAAAGGAAAAAGAAAAATTTCAGATGGTGCCACAGCCATACATGATTTTGCTTCTTGTTTCTTATTTGTCTTCATCTCCTACTCTTCTCTCTCATTGACCTTGCTGTTTCTCCAAACACCAAACAGCCTCTCTTGTCAGTCTGCTTTCTCTTCCTTGCACCTGGAAGAGTCTTCTTCCAGAATCTGTGGCTCACTCACTCTCTCTCCCTGAAGTTCCTGCTCAAAATTGAGGATTCAATTGAAAACTAATGCTAACTAGCACCTTCCCAACCCCCAGCCCTTCACTCTCCTTTGCTTTTCTTCTTAGAGTCTATCATTGTCTGGCCAGGTGCAGTGGTGTATGCCTATAATCCCAGCAACCTGAGGCTGAGGCAGGAGGATCACAAGTTCGAGGTCAGCCTGGGTAACTTGGCAAGATCCTGTCTCGAAAAAACAAGATAACCAAAACAACATCAACAACAGCAAGAACAACAACAAAAGAGAGAGAGAGAGAGAGAGAGAGAGAGAGAACAGAAAAAAAAACTTATCATGGGGCTGGGGTTGTGACTCTGGTAAAGCGCTTGCCTAGCATGTGTGAGGCACTGGGTTCGAGTCTCAGCACCACATATAAGCAAATAAATAAATAAAGATCCATCAATAACTAATAAAAATATTTTTTAAAAACCAACTTATCATAATCTGACAGAAAAAACATGCTGTCTTTGTTTAGTTTCTCATATTTTTTCCTTTCTACCTATTAATAAATCCTTATAATGCTTATAACTTGCCAGATATTTGGCATAAATTATTATTCTTTTTATGTATCCAAACTAAATGACTTCTCTCAACAACCCTATGGTGTGATATTCTACCTACTGGTGCCACACTATTGCTGCAAAACACATCTGGCCACAAACATGTTGCTAAAATGAGAATCATCTATTCTTGTTCATACACTGGTGGGCTGGTTGAGCATAGGCTGATCAAGGCAGGACGTATGCCATGAGTTGAGCCCAGGTGGCTCTTTCTACCAGCAGACTATCTGGATATGTTCTTCCACAACTGGCAGAGGCTCAACAAAGCAAGCCTCCATGGCAGGACCGAGGAGGCAGGACATGAGGAAACCGAGGCACCTACAAGGTAAGCAGCTGGCCAAGGTAACACATCTAGTACATGGTAGAAGTCGACTGCGATTGGCCTAGTCCAGCCAGGGCACCATATTTTTCGGTATAATTGTTGCCGCAGCATAACAGTCCAAAAAGTGGTTTGTAACCTTTCATATTGTAATTGTCATGTGGTATGATTCTGTTCATTATGCTGCTTAAAAAGTAAAAAGCAGCAATGCATTCAGCCGTGACATATGGATGCACAATTATCTTCTCACACTGTCTTCTCACACTGTGAGAGGGGAGGCTAGACTTCTCAGTGCACTTGCATTGTCTGTGTATTTCCAAAAGCTGACTTATGTAGGTTGTTCAGAGTGCTGCAGCACTAACTGCAAACACATCTTGTATGTGTGGTGCTGAGGTTAGTACGCCAGATAACAAAATCTATGAGAGCAATGCAGAATCTTTGAACACAGATATAATTGCATACATCTCTACTTTGCAATACTGTAGCAACTTTTTTCAAGTATAATATTATTCCAACTACAATGCAGAAATCGTTCATGTATTAACTTTTTATTTTCAGACTGAAAAAGTGTTCACTAAACTGTCATGAAGAAATGCTGTGCATTGGTTTGGACTACTCAGTTTTAATGTATATTCATGAATATTCCATGCATTATAATCTTGCACCAAACACAGTTTAGTAACAAATGATTTTAAAGTAATAACAACACAATTAAAAAAAAAAAAACTTCACAGGTGGGTTTGGTGGTGCATACTTCTTATTCCAGCAACTTGAGAGACTGAAACAGGAAGATTGAACGTTCAAGGCCAGCCTAAGCAACTTAGCAAGGCTTTCAACAACTAAATGAGATCCTGTCTCAAAATAAAAAATAAAATGGACTGGGGATATAGCTTAGTGGTAAAGTAGTCCTGGGTTAAATCCCCAGTACAAAAAACAAAACAAAATAAAACAAAAAAATCTTCACAAAATGGTTGTATCCCACTGTTTTGCAAAAAACAACTCCCTCGCTCCCCCCCCAAAAAAAATCCACCCCAAAATGGGAAAAAATCTGCAATAATTATCCAGTGAAATACAGTAAGTATACCTTATAATCACAATATTAGGGCAAGATTTTTGTTGAGTTTGTTGTTGCAGTCTCAACACAAATGAACTCAGTACAACACAAGGCACATAGCTGGTTCTTGAGAAATGGCAGGTGTAATTGAGAAAAAATATTCAAAAATTGGGAATAAGATAAAGGAAAGATAGCATGGTCTTTCAAAACCATACTGGAATGTTGTTTAACTGGTACACCAAAACGTTATTTAATTATCTAGAGAAATATATGATTTTTTTTTTTTTGGCGAGGGGTGCTCATTTTCTACTATGGATTAAAGACCTAAAGTCTATGAAGCTATATATATGTATTTTTTTTATTCAGTACATATGTAAATTATTTCTGAAAAACAAATTATTCTGGAAACCTCCCAAAATCCTCCCCCTAAAACTTAACATTACATTGCCCTGCAGGACATAAATGAATATTGCATTTAACCTATCAATCTTATTTCAAGTCTCTGCAATGGAACCAACTTCAGTGTTTCGTTGCTTTCCTCATTATTGAGTTGAATAAGTCTTTGTCATGTTTTTCTGTAATTTGAGTTACATACTTAACTTTTTGAAAAGTGTACTTTAATATCAGCTGTATTATCTAAAAACTTTCCTCCTGAGGGCTGGGAATGTAGCTTAGTGGTAGAGCACTTGCCTAGCTTGTATGAGGCCCTGGATTCCATCCCCAGCAACATGTGCACATGCTTGTGGCTTCTGCACCCCACATATCCTACTGAATCTGAAAGTGGTTATTCATTTCCAATTTAATTCAACTATTATATACATATTTGCTGTTTCTTTGGAGGAGGGGAATGCAAACTAGGAATACAGGGGTGACAGGAGGGTCTGAGAACTATTGCTAGGCTTTCATTCCAGCAACTTGGAGCCCCAAAGGTATCATGGACTAGACAAAGCAGGCTTGAAGTAATTTTAAAGGGTTTGCACCAGCTTATATACATTCAAAATTCTGATCATATAACTAGAAAGCATATAGATGGTTATGAGAGACAATTATTATTTTGAAGAGAAAAATATCTGAGGCTCAAAATCTTCCTATAAACATAATCAACAATCTAGTATTATATAAATTATTGAGGGCAACACTATCAGTAGCATCTATGGAAGAGAAGGGGTTCAAATCTTTATTTTATAATTAATAATTAACAAAGGGGAACTGCTAAGAAGTTTTAGTTCAAAGACTCCCTTCTCAAAACTCTGGCTACTTAAAAATGGGAACTTTCTTAATAGTTTTTACAAGTTCCTGGCTTGGTGGTGCACACCTGTAATCCCAGCAGCTGAGGCAAATTTAAATCGCAAATTTAAAGCCAGTTTCAGAAATTTAGCGAGTCCCTAAGCAACTTAGTGAGACCCTTGTCGCAAAAAAAAAAAAAAAAAAAAAAAAAAAAAAAAATTAAAATTAAAAAGGGCTGGAAGTGTGGCTCATTGGTTGAGCTCTACAAGTACCACTTATAGACTATACTGAAATTCCATTTCATTTCAGCATTACCGAAGACTTTTTTTTTGTGTGTGTGTGTGTGCCAGGGATTAAGTCGAGGGGTGCTTAACCACTGAACCACATTCTCAGCCTTTTTTATTTTTTAATTTTGAGACAGTGAGACACTGTCTCACTAAGTTGCTTAGGGCCTCACTAAGTTGCTAGGCTGAACTGTGATCCTCCTGCTTCAGCCTCCTGAGCCCTGGGAGTACAGTATGGGCTACCGTGCCATGAAGACTATGTTTTATCTAGTATTTTCCTCCCGTGCACTTTTACTCTTGAAAACTACAGATTTTTAGAACACACTGGAGTTTACAAAGAGCGCTGTGCATTCTTATTTGAGGGGGAGTAATAACATTCTGGTGTTAGGTTACGGATAGGAATCAGGATTTTAGATACCAAGATCTTGGACTTTCACAACTCAGAAAGTTGAACGTGAGTTGACTCTTTTCTGGTAATACATGGATTATCTCTAGTAAAGGGAATAAAAACCCTGGATTTGAACCCCGAATACCGATTACACAGTTCCCTTGTGACTTCGTGGCTTAGTTCCTTACCTATACCAGACTGACCAGTGGGAGCCCTGGCTTTCTAGAGATCACACGAACTCATCAACTAATCGAGGTAACGGATTCAGCCTGGAGCTCCGCCCAAGATAGCACTGCTTAATTGAGAGCAGCTAATCAATGCCGGGCTGTCACTGGGAGCCCCACAAAGACGTCGGGTAGACGATGGAGTGGACAGCAGTGGAGTGAACGGGTGGCGCAGACCGAATCAGGATACACTCCTCTCCCCGCCAGGTTTCCCTCAGGCTGCTGACCTCGCCGGTGCTGGGCGGAGGCACCCGGCTCTCACTCCGCCCCAAGGAGCGGGGGCGGGGACGCCGTCCCCTGGGAAACGGGACGCGTTGCTTGTCCCGGGCCACCGCCTCCATCCGCCCGGCTCGCAGTGCGCACAGTCTCCCGGCAGTTAAGTAGAAGCAGGTCGGGGACGAGGGTCCGCGATCGCAAGGCAGGTGGGCACCTCCGGAGGTGAGCTGTGTCGGGGTGTCCTCCTCCACTCCTGACTGCAGAGAGGTGAGCGCCAAGAGCTGACTGGCTCCGCGTTCCCTTGGATGTACCAAATGGCAGCCCGAGGGGCAAGCTCCGAGACTCAAGGTTTTCTGGAAGTCCCGACTTTACGCCAGACCCCGGGGACCCGCCTGGAGGCCTCAGGTTCTATGGAGTTTGAAGAGGAGGAGGAAGAAGAGGAGGAAGTGGAGGCTAGGAGAGCGCGGAGTTTCGCTCAAGACCCGCGAGTGCGCGTCCTCCGAGGCCACCTGGAGCAGATGCTGGGACTCCGGGAGGAGAATTGGAACCAGTATTTGGCGAGTGAGGAAAATCGGCAGGTTCTTGGGGAATTTTTGGAGAGCATCAGCCCTGTCTGCCTTGTGTTCAGCGTCGCCACCACTGGGCGGCTCGCGGTCTCCCGGGAGGTAAGGGGAGAGGGGACCTGCCACGTCTCAGGACGGGCAAAAAGGACGCTCTAGGTGGGCAAAAAGGACGCTCTAGGTGGGTTGGTCGGGAGTGTCTCCTCGTCCCCGCACTCCCCGGGGCGCTTAAGAAAATTTAGTTTGAATTCTTTAGCCTGGAATCCGCAGAACCCCTCTCCTCTCACGTGCTCCACTTTGCAGTTCAGCTTTATAGTTTTCAGTCCTTTTCATCTGACCGAGAATCTCCCATTGAGCTTCTTGAGACGGGGTAATGCAGGAAATCCAGGGTTTTCTGTGGCAAATAATCTCCGTCTCACTTGCTCGTGGGTTATTCTGAAATCATATCCTTTAAAACATGTTTGGTAGAGTTCTTATAACTTATCATTGGTTAGTCTGACTACTTGTCAACCACATTCCATTCCGGGGAGAAATATTGAGTCCTTAAAAAGGAGCGTCCAGGCAATATGTGCACAACTTGGTGATCCTTCCTTTCTCCCTCTTTTTCTCCTTTCCTTTTTATTTTTGAACTTACGTTGCTTGTCCACTAAAATCCGGTTACTATATCAAGAACAGCATTTGTAGTTCGCATTTTTCCTGTGTGAAGAACTTGGAGGAAGATTCGCGATCTTTAGGCAGTTGTGTCTCAGGTGAATGCTGTAAAGTGATATTAGCATCCTAGATGTCCTTAGGATAGTTGGAAAATAGGATCCCAGACACCAAAGTGTGACATGAAGGTTGTCTGAGGGTTTGTGAGTTTTGAAAATCTTTGTTTTGGAAGTCTTCTAATTGTAACTTATTATTTAAAAGTCCTTCAGCCAAAAAAGTACTTTAGTGTTGAGGAAGCTAAATAGAAATGACTCAATAGTTGTGAAAATGTTAGAATATCTTGGTTAAACACTTTTAATCTTTGCCTTGAAGACAGAAATACAAATTAGACTCTTGTGCCTTGTCTTCATCTGTCTGGCTTATGTCCAAAGAAGAGAATGTTATTAAAAATAATTTTTAAGATTGAAACATTGTATCTGCTCTGTTTTAAATTATGAGATCTTATGCTATGTGTTGATTTGCTGTAATTGACATGCTTACATTTAAAGGTGGTATTTCCACACCAATAATACTGTGAAATTAACATTATAAAAAAACAAAGAAAATTGTATGTACTATGGAGAATAGGGAAGAACAGGAGAATATGACCTTGTTTGTAAAGGTGGGCAAGATGCCAGGTTTTGTTTTTTATGTTAGCAATCTGGCTACAAATTGGGAACAGCAAATCCTGCTTGTTAACCAGGAAACTATATAGTGAACTTGCATTAATTATCTTGCTCTTGTTTCAGATTCCAAGAGATGCAAAACATAAAGTTGTTTATATTGCTAAGAAGATTACTGAAAGCATTGGAGTAAATGATTTATCTCGAACGCTTTTATTTGGAGAATTACCTGCATCATCTCTTGGGCATATAACTGCTTTCCTAGATGAGGTACTAGTCAATCCAAAAATATTTGAATTTTTCATTTATCTCCATGATCCTTGGAATTATTTGACTATTGAAAAGAAAGAACATGTAAAAGTCAGCAGTTTCTTTAGCCAGGTGGTTGGAGAGTAACAGCATTTAGATTGTTTCTGTAATGAGCCTATACTGACTCTAACACTCAACAGGTGGTAACTTGTCAGGTCATTCCTTCTTCCCTTCTTCCTCACCAAGTAATGAAAATATATGTAAATCAACTTGAATTGGCTAGGTTCTTGCTCCTAGTTGTAGTTTTTAAACTTCCCCTTCAGATAAGATAAGCTTACATTTGGAAATGGGTATTATCCATTTTTCAGATTCCTGTTAGAAACTAACAGTTTGAAACTTAGTTTCACTTATGTGAAATCATGGAAAAGGTGATAGAAAGAAATATTTGTCTTAAAACTCCCTTAACCCCTTGCTATTATTTGATCTGGAATCTCCCTCTGAAGGCCCATGTTTTCAAGACTTGGACCTCAGCTTGGTGCTAAAGGTAGGTAGTGGAACCTTTAAGAGGTGGGATCTAGTGAAAGGAAGTGATGTCATTGGGGCAATAAGGATATATAAGGACCCCAGGCCCTTCCTTTCTCTTGGCTTCCTGGCTGCTGTGAGGTGAGAACCTTTCTCTGTCACCCAATCTGGCCATGAGGTGCTGCTACCTTGCTACCAGCCCAAAAGCAATAGGGTCAACCAACTATGGACCGAAACCTCTGAAACTGTGAGTCAAAATAAACCTTTCCTCCTCTAAGTTGATTATCTTGGGTACATTGTCAGAATGACAGAAAAATGACTGATACATCCCTTTACATCAGGAGATGTTCTTTGAACCTATCACTGGTACTTTAACGTGCATTTGAATCACCTGGGGATTTTGTGGAAGGTAGACTGAATTTTTTGGCCTTCAGTGGAGCCCCAAAGACTTCATTCCTTACCTGATGCTTTTTGCAGGCTATCTTTGGGAGTGTAGGGGTCATAGAATTAGAGCCGTGGTTTTCAAGCTTTACTGAACCTTAGATTCACCTGGGGGAATATTCTAACATACCAATGACTGATAGCAATTCAAAATGTCTGTGGGAAGTTGTTCAGGCTTCCCAACTGATTCTAAGGCATAGTAAACACTGGAACCACTGAGTCAGATACCTGTACATGAAGTCAATTGTAAAAATTGTTTACTAAATCAGAACTCAGTAATCAGTCCTGCCAAGGCTACATGGTAGGTAAAATTGCTAGTACATTTATTAGTTATGATTTACTAATTTCCCTTTATCTCTATTCTACTTCCTGTCTTCTTGAAAGGAGGTATTTTCTTGTTGTCTTCAGGCAGGCCAAGTATCCTGCAACTAGCTCTAGTACTCTGCCTAGGCTCCCCTCTTCCTGCATCCACTAACTGGTTTTAGCTGATTATAGGGAGAGGCTGGGAAGAACATTTTCTGTCTTTAGTACCTGGAACCGTTTTTGGTATGCAGCAGGTGCTCAAGAAATTTTTAGTGAATCTGATGAGTTTCTGTTGTAATTTGCATCTAGATGGCCATCAGCTGGGGCTTAGAAGGGCAAGACTACACTCTTCATAGAGATTCCCGCTCTATCATCTGTGTTTTGCAAAAGACAGAAAACTGTCGAATTCCTTTGATATTTCTGACTTTTTCTCAGTAACAGAATCTGCACAGCATTTAGAAAAAGGGTTAGATGAAAGAGTATGCCAATGTGTACATCTATTGGAAACATAAAACATCCAGAATTTAAGTTTAATAAGTGGTTTAGAAGGGTCTAAAATGAGCACTGGGAAAAAGAAAAAAAGTAAGGACATCACATTATTATGTGGTATGTATCAGGTATTCAAAAAATTTTTATTACAAGGTTTATATTGGTATGAATGAGGCTAAAAGGTCTGACTATATATTTTTAGGTTAAAAGATCCAAGGATTTTCATAGCTTAGATAGTACCCACTGTAGTTACAAAATTAGCTGTGTTCTATGATAATGTGTTAGGGACTCCTAAACTTCTTTTTCCAGCCAAGATCTCTCTCCTGTCTTCCAAATTTGGAGAGCCACATGCCTTCCAGACACTTCTACTTTGTATAATTGACCTCTCAAAGTTGAACTTCTGGCCTTCCTCGATCTTCCTTTTCTGGCTTTACGTGTAGTTATTCCCAGATTAGTGGAGATGAATCCTTACAATTGTTTAAGCCAGAAGACCTTGACTCTGTGCCTCAATGTTGTATTGATTCTGTTAGGAAATTGTGTATGTTCCGTCTTCAGAATACTTCCCAAATCAATCCCCTGCCCCCCTCCACTGCTTCTTCCCTGATTCAGTTCACCTGTACCACTACCCTGTGTTACTGCCTTAGCCTTTTAAAAGATCCCCCTGCTTCTGTTGTGGCTCTCATTCACAGCCTATTCCCAGCACAGCATTGGCATGAACCTTGTTGAAACAGGAACCACAATGTCATCCTCACTGCCTTGGCTCTTGTTTCACTCACAATAAAGGCCCAAGGACTCATCACCATTAAGACTTTCCTTTGGTGGCTGCTGCTGGGAATCTGCATTACTAGCATCACCTGGAACTATAGGACCTCAGATCCCACTGTAGAGCTGCTAAGTCAGCTGATTGAGTAGTAGTGCTGAAGGCACTGGCCCCAAGTTTGTGGTCTGGCCTCTTCCTTACTTCTCAGAATTCATCTCACTTGCTAACTACTAAACACCTCAGGCATACACTTGCCCTAGGGCTTTTGCTCTCACTGTTTCCTTCTCTTTCCCTGAATCTACTCAGCTAACCCCTTCTGGTCCTTCAAGTGCTGGGCTCAAATAGCTCTTTTCACTGAAGCTTCCCTTCTGGAAAGAAGGGGGGTTTTCCGAGTTGGAAACCAGAGTGAGGCAAGGACACATCCAGATCAGCAAAATTTTCATCATAGAAAAGCAACTCCAAACCATTGCATTAATTAAGATAAAATATTTTTAACAGTGAACATTTTATTAACTTGGCAAAAGAAATGGTTCTAATGAAACAGACTGAGGACCTGATACAGAGTAGATGTGAGCTAGTGAATTTGGAAGAGGTGAATTCAGGAATAAAGGTGATAATACACATTCAAAGTCATAGCAAAATCCATATTACTTTGGAAAAAAATATACATAACACTAAACTATTTTACAACTTTGTCGAGTTCCACTTTGCCACATTTGAAAATGTATTTTATTATTTTGACATGAAAATACCTCCTAGTCTCATACTTTTTACTATTTACTTTTAAAGGTAGAGTCGACTGCTGGAAACATTGTATTTTTTCTCATTTCTGGCATTATTTTAACAACAAAATCCTCAAGCTTTGTTTTGTGTGTGTGTGTGTGTGTGTGTGTGTGTTTATTTATTTATTTATTTATTTATTTATTTGGTTTTTCTTCCTCTGCACTGTTTTATTTGATACTCTTGTTAGAGCTTGAATGCAAATTTGAACTTCTAGCTCTTCTCCCCCACATCTCAACAAACACAAGAACCTCACACACAGGCCAAGGAAGCAACACACAGAAATATGGTTAGAGCATTCCTTACAACATTGCTTATAATATAAAAAATAGAGGGACTGGGATTGTGGCTCAGGGGTAGAGCTCCCACCTACAACTAAAAAACAAATTACCAAAAAAAAAAAAAAAAAAAAAAAAAAAAAAAAAAAAAGAAAAGAGAAAATAGTAGTTACCAAATAGGGGAATGGGCAAAGTAGGAACATGCAATAGTTGCTTAAATGAACTAAGTCAAGATGTATTCACCTGAACAGATTCATTTTTAAAATGAAGGTGAGTGCAAAAAGTTAACTGGAGGTCAGTAATACTACTGCTGAAATTCTGTGTGTGTGTGTGTGGGGGTGCGGTTCTTGGGATTAAACTTGTGGCTTCATACTGCTAGGCAAGCACTCTACCACTGACCTATACCCACAGCTCCTCTGCACCTTTTTTGTGTTTTTTAAGTACTGGCATTCAAACCTACGGCTTCGAGGATGCCAGGCAAATTGTCTACCACTAAACTACATTCCTAACCACAATTGATGATTTTTTTAAAAAAACAAAACTGTACTATATATTGTATGTAAGAAAATATACCCTAGGTGTGGTGATGCATACCTGTAATCTCAGTGGCTCAGGAGGCTAAGGCAAAAGGATCACAAGTTCAAAGCCAGCCTCAGCAATTTAGTGAGGCCCTGTCTCAAAATAAAAAGTGGTCTGGGGATGTGGCTCAGAGGTTGAATGCCCCCGAGTTCAATCCCTGGTTATCTGCTCTGCCCACCCCCCCAAAAAAAAGAAACATGAATGAGGGGGGATACACTACTTCTATAGAATAATGATCATCTCTAAAAAAGGAAGGAAAGAGGTTCAGAGAAGATAATACAAAAGCAATTTCATTTTAACTTTCTTGAATAAGGATAAATAACATTGTAATGCAAATTAAAAAAAATAAAACTGTCCCACAATCAGCATTTAAAGTAAATCATAGGATTAGTAGCAGTACTAATCCATATGGAGTCTGGGCAAAAGGTAAAGTGAGTCCTATCCTGTCTTCATTAAATTTTTTGACATTTTTTTCATGAAAATCTTTGAAGTGTATGGGTGGCATTGGAGATTGAATCCAGGACCTCATACATGCTAGGCAAGCCCTCTAGCCCTGAGCTACATCCCCAACCTTTGAGACCAGTCTTGCCAGGTTAATAAGGGTGGCCTAAATTGCAGTTTTACTGCCTCAGGCTTCTGAGTAGCTGGGATTACAGGTATGCACCACTACATCTGGAAAATTTTGATGTAAAAATATTTTTTAAATGTTCATCTTGATTTCTAAGTTTTTTGGTGCCCTCTTAAATTTTGTTGTCCAGGCAAATATCTTAATTACTTTATCCCAGCTCATTCCTGAATCTTTGACTCGCTAACATGTTCCAATCCCCAGAAATATTGTGTGGCACCTAATAGGAGTTTGGTAATTATTTGTTAAAGGAATGGAAGTTAAATGAAGGCTAACTGATGTTCTTATTAAAGACAAAACACTTCAGCTTTTTAGATGTCTACTTTTTGAGCAACATTTGAAAAGAATAGTTGGAAAATTCTATGCTGATAAGCCTAAAATTGTCAGTCGTCATTTAATCAATATTGATTGCATACCTTGTTGGTGGCAGTTCTTGAACACTTGAGATAAGTAATGTACTTTTTGCCTTCAAAAAGAGTCCAGTGGTCTGGGGGGTGTACCCGAGAGGTAGAATGCATGTTTAGTGCATGTGAGGCCCTGGGTTCCATCCTAAGCAATGGAAAAAAAAATCAGTCTAATTAGGCAGAGAGAGAAACCAACAGCAATAGGGTATGGTAGTCAGGGCTGTAATGGGATTTAGTGGGGAGTGGTGGGAGTCCGGTGGCATCTTTTCACATTGGAAAGAGTGACAGGAGGTGAGGAGTCTTGAAGAAAATGAACATACCCAGCTATTCCCCTTCTCAGACTATTTCCAAAAAACCTAAAAAGAGCATACTACAGGGATACAGCGTCATCAATTTTCATAGCAGCACAATTCACAATAGCTAGACTGTGGAACCAACCTAGATGCCCTTCAATAGATGAATGGATTAAAAAATGTGGCATATATACACAATGGAATATTACTCAGCACTAAAAAAACAACAAAATCATTGCATTTTCAGGGAAATGGATGGCATTAGAGCAGATTATGCTAAGTGAAGTCAGCCAATCCCTTAAAAACAAATGCCGAATGTCTTCTTTGATATAAGGGGGGGAACTCGAAACAGAGCAGGGAGGAAGAGCATGAGAAGAATACCATCAAACAGGGACGAGAGGTGGGAGGGAATGGGAGGGAGGGGAATTGCACAGAAGAGGAAGGAGACCTGAATTGTTATACAAAAATACATATAAGAGGATGTGAGGGGAAGGGGAGGAAAAAAAAATGAGAGAAATGAGTTATGGTAGATGGGGTAGAGGGAGGAGAGGGGAGGGAGGGGGGATAGGAAGGGCAGCAGAATACAACAGACACTAGTTTGGCAGTATGTATAAACGTGGCTGTATAATCAACGTGATCCTGCAATCTGTACACGTGGGAACAAAAGAATTCATACCCCATTTGAAACAAATGTATGATATATGATATGTCAAGATCAATGTAATGTTTTGAGCAACCAATAAATTTCTGATGTTTTTTTTTTTTTTTTTTTTTTAAAAAGAAAATGAACATAGGTCTTAGTTTGGGGAACTTCCAGTTTTAGCCTGTTACAGATCAGTTAATATCTGTTATTTTTAGTGCTTCCTTTTACTCTGAAAAGTATCCATATGTGGTGTGCTAAATTATTTGGTTGCTTTGGCAAGGAGATGATAGCTGGATGTAGAAGATGGAAGGCATTCTGGGTATCAGAAGAAACATACACCCTGGCACAAATGTTGGGAAATGTAGGTTAGTGCCGCAGTCTTGGCTGGGCACAGAATCACGAGCCACTCAAGCAGGAACAAAACTTTATTTTGAAAAAGCCGCCAATACTCTGTAGGCGCTGGCAAGCCAAACCCGGTCCTCCCACGCGGGCCTCCACCGGAACCGCGCGTTCCCCGGAACCGGAACCGGGGGTCCCCCGGACCTCCCCCGGAATTCCCTCCTACTATCCTTCCCCAACCAATGGGAACTCTCCATGAGTCCCGTAACATGAGTCTGGTAGCAGGCCAAGGTGAACAGCGGGAGTCCAATTTCCATATGAATGTAAATCTTAACATAATCATCTCAGTGGCTAGCTGGCGTCACTTTACAACCAAAGGTGCCATACATCGTATATTTGCTTGTGGCTCCTAGCAGGTTAGGTTGAGTTTTTAGAAGTTTATGTACCCAGATTGGGGGATGAGCTGGGAGGTGAGAGAAATGAGACTGGAGAAGCTGATAGAAAGTAAACAGCCTTGTGATTTTTTTTTACTGAGATGGCTGCCAGCAAAGCCCATTGGTCAAACTTAAGTCCTTGTATTTATTGAAAGACGGTAACAGTAGTGCATGTTCTATGGAGGTTTTTGTCAGGTAGACCAAGAGGCTTAAACATTTGTTTCTCACCATTCTGGAGGCTGAGATCAGAGTGTCAGCTGGGTAGAGTTCTTGGTCAAGGCTCTCTTCCTAGAGAGAAGTGGAACTAGGAAGAAGGGAGAGAGAGACTTGTTCATTTATCTCTGGTTGTATTTGCCTTTAGTAAACATGTCCAAATTATTTTGGGTCACAGAGAAAGTTTGGGATTTTCCTTACAAATCACAAAAACTGGACAATTCCCAATTGAACAAGAAAAACCCACGGACTAGTTGAATTAGTTTGTATGTTGCTGTTCAAATTTATTATAATTAACAAGCAAACTCCAGACCTATTTATCTTGTTTTATTTATAGAAATGCTTTAGGTGTTTGCCTGAATAACGGCTTTTCCAGAGCATGCAACTCAATCTCATAGCATTTTTTTCCCCCTGTAGTTCATAGCAGGAACATTAAGTTCTAAGAGAGTCACAGAATAGTAGAATGAAAGTCTGAAACAGATACCCAGTAGGAATGTTGACACTAGAATTGTCCTCAGATCTGACTTTTAGAAAAAGCTTTGGTACTGGGGATTAAGTCTAGAAAGCAGCTTCTTAGTGGGTCTGTGCATGTCCCTACAAGCCTATCTCTTCAGTCTGGTTTAAAAAGCCCTCATTGGACCCCCGCCGTCCCACCCCCACCCCGTCTTCCTCAGAGCCTGAATGTTGTCATTTCTCTCTAGGGTGCTAGTTCCAGCCCCATGCAGACCAAACTGGCAGTTTCCCCTAAGCACTAGGATTCCTTAGTGCCCTATAATTCTGTGTTTCTGGCTGCAGTTTTCTGGAATGCTCTCTGTCTTACTCAGTTCAGGCTGTTGTAACAGAATACCGTAGCCTGGGTGCCTTATAAATAATAAAATTTATTTCACAGACAGGCATGGTGGGGAATGCCTATAATCCCATCCACTTGGGAGGCTGAGGCAGGAGAATCACAAGTTCCAGGCTAGCCTCAGCAACTAAGTGAGATCCTGTCTCAAAATAGGTTAAAAATCAAAAAGGGCTGGGGATATGGCTCAGTGGTTAAATGCTCCTGGTTGGTGTTGGGGGGGGAATATTTCACACAGCTCTGGGCTAAAAATATGAGATGAAGACTGAAGATACTGGCAGATTTGATCCTAGTTTATAGTTGGCACCTTCTAGTTTTGTCCTCATCTGTTGCAAGGGACAAATGAGTTCCTTTGAACCTTTTTTAACAAAGGCACCACCAATCCCAGAGCCCTCATGACCTAATCACTTCCTAAAGGCCACTCTTTCTAATATGATCAACTTGAAGGCTAGGTTTTCAACGTATATATTTTGGGAAGACACAAACAATCTGACCATTGGTCTTGTCTTACCTCATCCTTTTGTCTTAAAGATTCAAGCCAAGTAACAATTTTTTTCTGGCAAGTCTTCCCTAATATAATTGTATCCCAGAGTCAGGTATTTCTTCCATGTTTTCATGTTCATCCTGAACACACCTCTAATTATGACAATGCTTATATTATGATTTCTGGTACCTCATCTATCCACTGAGCTTGTTGAGCAGGGACTATTGATTAATCTCCATATTCATAGCTTGATGGATAGTAGGTGCTAAGTAATAATAATATCATTTGGAGAGATCTGTTTCAATACCATTTGAAAACAAAAGTGAATTTTCAGTTTTTCAGAATATTGTACAAGTCAAACATCCTGAATCCAAAAATTGAAAATCTGAATTTTTTTGAGCACAAACTTGATGCTACAAGTGGAAAATTCTATGGCATGGAATTTTGTTTCATGCAGTTATTAAAAATAATTGTATAAAATTACCTTCAGCTTACACAATAAAATATATATGAAGCATAAGTGAATTTTGTGTTTAGACTTGTGTGTCAATCCCAAGATACCTCATTATGTATATTCAAATATTCCCAAGTCTCAAGAACCCTGAAATCAGAAACCCCTCTGGTCCCAGGTATTTTCGGTAAGGTGAGTTCAACCTGTGTTCTCCATGTGAACTTTAAAAAAGGTGGAATAATTATTTTCTGAGCATTTCAGCTAATTGAAATTTTATAGTTATAATGTGTATAATGTATCGGGAAAATAGATCATACAAATGCATTCAAAATAAATAGTTATTGGAAAGGAGCAAGAAAGCAAGAAGAAACCAACTTTGGGAACTCAACCTGAGTTTCTTGTGTAAAATAGGCTCTGGAAATACAAAAAAAAAAAAAAAAACTTTTTAAGGGAGTCTGCACAACTTCTTGTTAAGCACATAACTGAATAAACAAGCAATATCATTTCTACTACAAAGACCTTATATCTTATGCCAATTTGGTATCCTAGGAGATTTATGAAATTGAGTGGTTTTGTTGCCAATTTTTATGACAAGAAAATCTTTGAAGGAGCATATTGTCTTTAAATTAACTGCTTTTTAAAACATTTTTCTTTCTCTAGATATTAGTGCCTATTCTTTCTAATAAGACCAACCATAAATCCTGGTCGTGCTTTACTTCACAAGATATGGAACATCATGTAGAAGTCATGAAAAATAAGATGCATATTTTTAGAGGCAAAATGTCTAGAAGAACTCTTCTACCAATTCCCACTATTGCAGAAAACATTGACCTGGATCAGAATTATTCAGAGACCAAGTATGTAATTGTGTACATATTTCATACAGCATATTAAAATGGAGAGCCAGCAAACCCATTTACTATCACATCCTTAGCAAACTATTTGCAAAGTAAGGAGTTATTTTAGCTACATTTTATTTTTAAATGTTATTTTATTTCAAGGTATACTTTCTAAAGGAAAATCTCATTATCTCAACAACAATATTCCTTTAGTAAAATATTTTTTGAGGATATGGCATATTAGAGATCTACTAAACACAGAATAAAATGCCATAGCTTCAGTTAAGAATGTAAAAATAATGGATTTTGAAGAAATAATATTTAGGAAACTGGTTTACAGATGCATAAAATACCTATTAAAATTCATATCTATATTTGGATAATTCACTGTTGAATTATCATTTCAATATTTGTAGGCTGCAGTCAAACGAGAGGAGAATACTTCATGCAGTTGAATCTGTGGTTATTAATTGGTCACATCAAATCCAAGAAATTGTAGAAAAAGATTCTATGCAGCCTTTGCTAAGTGGTCTTCATCTCACTCCTCAAAGTGAGCTGGATTTTTGGACGATGAGGAGAGAGAATCTATCATGCACTTATAATCAAGTAAGTAGGGAGTCCTAGAAATTGTAAATTGAATAAGCAAAGAACTGTAGAGTGAAGTCTCCTGAGTAGTGATATCCAGTAATTTTAAAGGTTTAAAGCAATCTTTGTATGACTCGGTGTTCTGCTCTGATCTTACACCAAAGTGTATATGGTATGCATTTTTAAAATTAATGGGGATTAAAGTAATTTTGTCTTCATGTGAATATTTTGACAGCATTTGAGATACTTGGAAATGTTTTGTGGCAGTGGAAAAAGCATGTTCCCCAAGGAAAATGGTAAAGATGCCAAAATTCAATTAATCTAGTTGATTTAATTGATTTGGGAAGGAAAAGTGTCTTGATTACTGGATACACAGCTTTGGAAGAGCTAACTTTGAATCCTCTACTGGGTGCTTGATGATAAGAGACATCATTATCCAAAGTACATATATGAAGACATGAATTGGTGTCAACATACTATATATACAACCAGAGATATGAAAAATTGTGCTGTATATGTGTAGTAAGAATTGTAATGCATTCTGCTATCATTTTTTTTAAATAAAAAATGTTCTAAAACCTAAGATGTTGATTTACATGTCTTTTAGAGATTTTTCTGAAACAGATTAAGAAAGTTGGCATGGACTAAGTAATGGTTTACATGTGTAATCTAATTTTTTGAAAATTCAAGTGAAAACTAAATGCAAAATAAACTTATGAAAAAAATTTGTTATTTTTAGCTTGAAACAAAGTATGCCTTTGAGTATTAAATACTGTGTGTATTGTATTGTGTGAGTGGAGGATAATTTAAATATTTTATTACAGACCGATTTAGTCATCTAGCTTACATTTATTAAAATTTTAAAAATATTTTTTAGTTGTATCTTTATATTTGGTGATGAGAATCAAACCCAGTGCCTCACACATGCTAGGCATGTACTCTATTTCTGAGCCACAACTCCAGCCCTTTTTAAACGGTTTTTTTCCTTATTTAATTTAGCTTAAGGCTCCTGTTGTCCTCAAGATGGTCAAGATTCTGAAAACCAAAAAAAGCAGCTATTTTTCTACTTTGAAGGACATTTTCATGACTGTGGAAAATGGTAAGACTCTTGTTCATGAAACGATGATGCTTGGTTCTTCTAATGATAGATTCATCTCACCCTTTATTCTCCAGCTATACTAAACTATTTTTAGTTTATCTGGTATATAGTGGGTACTTAAATGGCCCCAGATTGAAGATCTAATTAGAATATCTTAGTGAAGGGAGGTGCCTGGGTATTTGGCAGAGGGTAAATGAAAGCCCCTACATAGAGGTTTTCCTATCAGCAGTCAGGCTGTGATTGTCTAGTTTTCTCCTGATTGATGAATCTGTGCTTGATCTCCACCAGTTATTTGGCTTACAAGTACTCAAAGGCATCATTGATCTTTCGGTAAATATTAAATCTGTGAAAATTATGAAAAGGTATCCAGTTAAAAAAAAAAAATTCTCTTCTCCATCCTTGTCCTCCCACCATTTACTTTGAGTTTTGCCCAAATAGAACAGTTCTCCCTAAGGTTTTTGATTTCTGTTCATATTTCTTTCTCCGTCTTTAAACAAATATGGATGTACATAAAAATGAAGTTTTAAATAAGATTAAAAATAATATAAACAAGCCAGTCTTGGTGGCACACGCCTGTAATCCCAGTGGCTCAGAAAGCTGAGGCAGGAAGATCGCAAGTTCAAAGCCAGCCTCAGCAACTTAATGAAGTCCTAAGCAAGTCCATGAGACCCTGTCTCTGAATAAAATATATAAAAACTCTGAGGATGTTGTTCAGTGGTTAAGTGTCCCAGGTTCAATTCCCATTACCAAAATAAAATAAAATAAAATAAAAATAATAGCTGTTTTTGCTTGTTTCTAACACTAGAACATTTCTTTTTTTTTTTTTTCCTACATGACATTTAGAAGGTTAAGAAATAATTCAAATTTACTTTGGAAGTATTTTGATATATCTTTAGGATTTTTGCCATGAATTTGGTTAGAAAAGATGGTGTAGGGGGACTATTTGGTCTAGGTTATCTCAGAATAGAATTGGTGTTCTAACGCTGCTTATTAAACATTTTAAATTTGCCAAGTCTGTCTGGATTTCATCGGCCAAACTGGCCAATAACACCATGGTTTTTGGTGTGGTATTTCTCATTCTTGTGATTGTTAGCATTTTAGGCCACATAGATCTTTGTCATAAGGGGATATCCTTGCACTGTAGGATCTTAACATCATCCCTGGCCTCTACACTGCTCCCATCTCAGCTGTGCCAAAAATGTCTCCAGACATTAGCAGATGTCTCTTGGGATCAGAAAATCTCCCTTAAGAACCACTGGACAGTGGTTGGAACACATAGTAGCTTTGTCCTCAGTGAATAGATACTATTGGCATTTATTTTGTGTGTATGAGTATAAGATGAGCATTCTCTGTGGATAAAACTGCTACAGAAATAAATTCCAGGGGTTCTCATAGTCTTACCAGCAAATGTCCTGGAGATTCAGAAAAAAAAAAAAATTTCAGTTGAGCCTGTGGCCCAAAGGTATGGTCAGTTAGAGGTAGAAGGCCCCTCTCAAAAATGTCATTGGTGCTCTACAAAATTATCAAACATGCTTAACATGTTTTAAGGGCACTTGCCTATTAGATGTAGTTATTTAACTTTGAAGTTAATATTGACAAAAATACACTAATTTGAAAACATAAGCATCTCTGGAACATGGGTACGCTCTTTTCACAAAACTTTATTATTTGTTTTGTTTTTGCTGCGCTGGATGGAACCCAGGGCTTTGCACGTGGTAAGCAAGTGCTCTACCACTGAGCTACATGCCCAGCCTGCAAGGCTTTATTATTGGTGCACAGATAGCTTGGTTATATGTCTGTCAAGCAGAGTAGTATGGGTGAGTGACAAAGGTCAGTGGGTGTTTGTTTTTTTAATGATCTTTTGGAATAACATGAAAATAAGCTCCAACTTCATTCTCTACCTTCCTAAAAATAACCATTTTTCAGTTAATCAAAGATCTGTAGCCTCAGGAGCAAAGTGAAGTCTGATGGAGATCTATTTAGGGTAAATTAAGAGGACTAGCTTTAACCAAGAGAAGGTATGAACTTGATTAAGCAGTCACTAGCAATATTAAAATATTTTTTCTTCATATCTATGAGATTTTTAAGAAGCATTGCTTTTATCATGCTTGACTAATTTTTGTTATAAAATTCACACAGCATAAAATTAACCATCACACAGTGTAAACTCAGTGACATTTAGGACATTGCAGTACAACTATCCTTTCTGTCCAGTTCCAAAATATTTTCATCACTGTTCTTAATAATTGGTATCTTTGTGAGTACTGTAATAGAAGTTTTCTTAACCATTGTATCAGTTACTCTTGTAGGAAACTGGGTTGGCCTGATAAATGATTGATTTGCACTTGTCTCATGTACTGAGGAGGAATGAATGTTTTGGTGATGAAGCTTGTAATCCAACTCATAAAGTGACAGCAACATCACAGAGCTGTTTTATTCCCACAGCGTTTCCATGGGGTTGAGTAAATCTCTTTAGACTGCAAGGATTTTCCCCCCTGGGTCTTCAGCCACAATTACTTATGCTATGTGAGTAACTAGACCAGGGCTCGGCTGAGTGGCTGCGTTACAAATGAACAGTGTATAAAGTTTTTCAAACTGCTCATGTGTGGATTGTAAGATAAATGTTATCATCTTTCCTTTTTCATTATTTAAGTACAGCCATGTCGTTGGACATGGTTCTCTTGAACTTGTAAAGCGAGTTTAGAAGAAAAAAGACTACATCCTCTGCATGACAGTTCTCTTTCCTTTCAGCTCTTCTTGAAGCTCAGGACATAGAACTTTACTTGAGCCCTCTGAGAAGACACATTGAACGTCTCCAGGAAACAGAATTCCCACAGATCCACCTGCTAGTCGCCCCATTATTTCATACCATCTGTCTCATTTGGAGTCATTCCAAGTTTTATAGTACCCCTGCTCGGATTATAGTCTTATTGCAAGAGTTTTGTAATCTCTTCATTGAACAGGTATGAAGCATCAAAAATAGGAACAAGAAGAATCATTGGGGCACACCTATAATTCTATTGGCTCGGGAGGCTGAGACAGGAGGATCGAAAGTTCAAAGCCAGCCTCAGCAATGGCAAGGTGCTAAGCAACTCAGACTCTCTAAATAAAATTAAAAAATAGGGCTGGGGATGTGGCTTAGAAGTTGAGTGCTTCTACTTTCAGTCCCTGGTACCCACCCACCCCCAGTCCTCCCCCCCCCCCCAAAAAAAAATCATTGCCATGAGGTAGGTTGTATTGGATTAGTGAAGAAAAAAATCCAGATTACTATAAGAATACCATTTCCCTCTGTTTTCAAAAATGACTTTTATGGTTACAAAGGCCAGTAGCTTTTTTTTTTTTAATCCAAAATGCCAAAGGAGCTCTGGAAATTAGTGAGATACAGTCAAAGAACATATTGTTGGTGGGTTTTGTTTAACATCCTACTTTCAGAGAGATTTAAGGCAGATTCCAATAAAAGGTCAGTATGCAAAGTACCTTCTCTGTGGCCTTCCCTTTGGTTTCCACAAGATGCTGGCTGATAGAAGACTGTTAGGAAGTGAAGTGAAGTAGAGCATCTGCCCCCACCCGCAAATCATCTTTGACAGTTGTGGAATTGTATTAAAAGAATTTTGGTTCACTGTTGATCTTTAAAAATCTTTTATAATTATTTCTCTACCCTTAACATGCCAAAAAAAAATTTTTTTTTAAACTAGATCAGCTCCCTCTGCTTCCCCATCCTTTTCTGTGTGAAGTTTCATCCTCCTTGGGTTCATGGTGTCAACATATTGCATAATTTGAGAACTGAAAGATGCTTGGATTCCGCAAAACCTGGTTGGTCTTAGTTGGGAGTATGTCCGGCTGCTCTGGCTACCATGATTAAAGAGTATAGACATGGTGCTTTAATTGGCACAAATTAATTTTCTCAGTTCTGGAGGCTGGAAGTCTGTGAGGAGGCTGAAGCAGGTTCATGTTCTGCTGAGGGCCCTCTTATTGGTTTGTAGGCGGCCAGCCACTTTCTTACTGCATTCTTACTTAGTGATGATCTTCTCCTTATAAAGTGACAGTCCTGTTGGATTAGGGCCCCAACCTTATAATCTCTCTTAACCCCGATGATCTCCTGAAAACCATAGATCCAGAGATAGTTACATTGGAGTTAGCCTTTCATCGTATAAGTTTGGGAAGGACAAAATTCAGATAGGTTTCAGATGATTAAACAGATTTGAAAGATGTCATTTGCTCAATTTCCTTGAAGTTAGTGGAGAGCCAGACTAGATAAGCGATCTGCAGACTTGTGGTTTAGAGTTTCTGGAGTGTGAGATGAAGTTGTTAAGTCCCTCTTCCTCACCCCTTGAAGGAGGTGAGTGGTGTGTGGAAAAGTCTTGAGACTTGAACCAAGATAGATGCAAATCTATTTGAACTACTTAGGTAGGTTATATTACCCCTCTCTGAGCTTCAAGTTAATTTGTTGCTATATTTTATTGTCATCTCCTCTGGTTTCATTCTATTTCTGTTCCTGGTGTCAGACTTCGTTATGCTCCATTTCTAGGCAAGTATCCTGGGCCCCAATGACTCTGATCTCCTTGAAACACTGCTATCCCTGTTGGAGGGCCATAAATACAACTGCTACTCCTCCAAATCTCCTTTTAGGAACCCTCTTCTCATAAAGTTATCAAAACCATTTTACTGCAAAGCTCCATTAATGTACAAACTCAGAGGGGGCTTTTCATTGGGATAGGTTGCTTTTAAGAAGTCCTGGCTACCTTTAAGCCTATAAATCTATTATCCTGGCCCCTAGTCTGTGTCAACAGCCAGAGTCTGCCAAGCTCCCGAGAGAATTCTGTGGCTTCTCTTGTTCCTTAGTTCTGGCTTCAGTCCAAAGGTTCCATTGACCTGATTTCTTTGATTGTCCAAATGGCAGATCCAGGATTTTTTAGTCAATCTGCCCTAATATGTTAAGAAGCAAAAATCAGCAATGAGCCAACACTCATTCCTGGATTCCTTAAAGAGCTAAGTGCCCTCTCTACTCCCCAATTGTTTGCTCATTTAATTTACATATTTAACAAACACTATGTGGTGCTTATTGTTTTTCCAGGATCTACTTAAGCTCTTTACAAAATATCAAATATTCAATTCTCAAGACTGTGGCATAGGTATTATTAGTAGCTCCATTTTATAATTAGAAAACTGAAGTTGAGAGAACATAAATGGCTTTCTCAAGGTTACCTAGGTAGTAAGTAAGTGATGAGTTTTATGCCCATTCTATGATGCTCCATATTTTTAAAGTTTTTATATCTAATTAAAACATACATGATGTGCGAACAAGAATTGTAAAAACATTCTTACAACGTTTGTAACAATGGGAAAAATCTTACAGTTCTAAAACCCTGAAGCTCAGCATTTAACAATTTTTTCTTCCTCTAAAACTTATGCATAGTTATGCACTTTATCATACACACAATTTTACTACCTTCTTTGAAAATGACTTTTTGTTGTTGCTGGATATACAAATTGTTGCCAGCCTTCTCTATTATAAACTACCTTCGGAAAAAATTTTATGCTAAAGCCCCTTTTCTTTAACTTGGATAATTGGCTTAGTGTTAATTCAAAAGGTACAATCTTTTCATGACTCTTGAGCAATATTTAATATTTGCAAAATTTTTCCTAAAAGGATATTATTAATATGCTTGAAGTTTTACTACAACTTGCCAACTTTGAGCATTACCATTTTTAAAAAAATCTTGGGGTCATTTACTGGGTATTTAGCAGTATCCTATAGTTTCTTTATTTGTTCTTTGCATGATATGTGTGATTACACATCTTATGTACTTTTTCGATTGTTTCTTCATCTATCCTTCATGTACTTCGCTTTCATGAATTTATTGATCCCATCGTTTCAGTGACATTTTTTAATTTCATTTTTTAATTTGTTATGTAATTAAGGGTCATAATCTGTTATTAGAGGACATAAACTGGCATTCTGTCAGCTGCATTTTGTGTAATTTATTTTTGTTACTGGGGATTTAACCTAGGGATGTTTCCTAATGAGCCACATCCCCAGCCTTTTTAATTTTTTATTTTGAGACAAAGTCTTGCCAAGTTGGTGAGGCTGGCCTTGAACTTGTGATCCTCCTTCCTCAACATAATGAGTTTCTAGCATTACAGGTGTGAACCTCCATGCCTGGCTTTTATTTTTTTTTAATTGCCAGTCTTAAATTTGGTAGATTTCATTTAAATTCCAGTGTTTAGCCTCCACTGAAAAGTCAGAGATATTTCCACACTGGCTATGTCATCCCGTTATCACAGTTGGCTGCTGGTGCTTCAGGTGCCCCTTTCAATGGATCAGTTGCAGCCGATTACTGTCGTCCTTACAGTCTGCTGCTGCTCCTGATCTGCTTTACTCATCATCTGCCTGACCCAGTGGATGGTTTCCAGTCACAGACAGAAAACCTGCATTACTTTAGAAGCAAATGTGCTTCTCCTTACTTGTTTCCTTACAGTGATCATTAACATTGTCACTTAGGTTAGCCCCATGCAAGGGATCATTGGATCTCCTGACATGGTAATACACATAAGTTTCAGTGATGGAGATTTTCTTAATGCCTTGACTAATTTCTCTGCTAACCCAACTTAAACTTCTAGTTAGTGCATGGTTACACCGTAAGTCCACCACTCTTCTATTCTATGGTTTGATATCTCTATGGGTGAATATTGTTATCCATAAGATCCTGGGTGGAGAAGAATCAAAGTCTGAGCAGTCAAGCCTGGAGAAGAGGTATCAGTATTGAGCAAAAGAATCCATAAAAGCGTATAAAGAATAGAGAAGAAGCAGGTGGAAAATGGGTGTTATTAGACAATATCATTGATCAATTGGCTAATTGATAATTAATTGGCTTACTGATATGTAAATTGATTAGCAGTACAGTTGTCTCTCAGTGTCCACAGCGGACTAGTTCCAAGACTCTCATGGCTACCCAAATCCTTGGATGCTCAATTTAATTGTATATGATGGTCTAGCATCTGTATATAACCAATGCATGTCATCTGGTATACTTCAAATCACCTGTAGATTACTTCTTATACCTACTACAATGCAAATGCTATGTGAATGGTAAAAACCAATAATACTATATTGTTTGGGAAATGATGAAAAGAACAAGTCTGTTCATTTTCAGTACAGATACAATTTTTAAAAAATGTTTCCAATCTGTGGTGATTTGAATCCATGGATGTGGAGGGCTGGACAGGGCTGACTGTATTTGTTTATAGAACCTTCAGAGTAGGACCAGTTCATACTAAATCCTGTAGCTTTTTGTTTGTCCTGATACCATTAAGTATAAGATAATAGAGGTGTGTTTGGGTCTGCTCCAGAAACATTTGTAGGAGGTAGAAAGGAATTCAGAGTTTAAGAGCTAAACCGGATCTTGAGGTTCTCTAATTCATCTCTCTTATTTGCAGATAAGGAAATAGATCCTCTGAGACAACTTGCCAAAGTCTCTTGACTCCTGTGCTTTTTCCTTCATATTCTCTGCCACCCAGTCCAATACTGTAGATGTTAAGAGCTAGGATGTTAAGAGCTAGTCAGGGATATTATTTTAGGAGATCTTACTCAACAGTGGGCGTATGAGCAAATTGAATTGGCTATGATGATCTTGTCTACATGCAGGCCAGCCGGCTAGCACAGGAATGAATACAGGGGTGGCTTGTCCAGTGACGTTACTTTGAGTTTAAGTAATTAGGTAACAGGAAGCTGCAGAAGGGAAAGCAATTGAGTTCTCTCTATTCTCAGCTTACTAAAACATCAAAGAATCATATACATAATGGTAAATGGAGTATACCATACACTATTCCAGAATGTACACTGTTTTGAAATTCACACTATGAAGGGATCACTGGTGGTTCTCCTCCCTGTTCTATGTGAAATGTTGGCAGCCTTCATGTAGAGATTAATTTCCAGCCAGAGGAGGAAATAAGAGCATAGACTGGGAATCAATGGCTGGAATTTGAAGTATTCTGATCAGTGTGGTTTTAGACACTGATCTTTTGGGCACTGGGAATTGAACCCAGGGGTGCTTTATCACTGAGCCCCAGCTCTTTGATTATATTTTATTTTGAGACAGTCTTGCTAAATTGCTGGGGCTGGCCTAAACCTGCAATCCTCCCATCAAAGCCTCCCAAGCTGCGCCACCACAGCTTTAAAAATGAGTGCCATACAGTCTGTCTTGAATGTAAAACTGTTGCATTAATGGGTTAGGGGATCATATGTCTACATTTAGGGGAAAAAAAGGACCTCCATATGCAGCATGGAACTCAGTGGTTTTAAAACATTCCATTCTTCACTGAGATCTTGAAAAACCTTATCAGCAACCACAAAATTAAAGATACATAATTTAAACCTATAATCTATATGAGGTTAAAATAGTACACAAAAGAAACTCAGAAGGCAGTTTTTGAGGTCCTTGAAGGGAGGAATTCTGAATGTTCATGACAAATATGAGACCTAGATGGTGGTCCTCACAGGTTCTGGCTCAGAGCTCTATGAATCAGCTGGTCTTTTCCTTTATTTTTTCTCTTTCAAAATTAGTTCATGCAACATATCTCAGATTAAACATCTTGAAATGCCACTTAAGCCCCAAGAAGAGAAGTTTGCTAACCCAGGAGAATTTTTAGTGGCATAACCATCTAATCAGCTCTTAGTCATTTTTGCAAGTGACCCTATAATTCAGGTAAAGTGATGATATTTTAAAAACCCACATTTTGACAGCTTTCCCTGCTGGCTTGTGTATTTCCTTATATGAAATAATTGTGCAGAATATTTGCTGGCAGAAATACCTGTGCAAATTCAGATTACACAGTTGTCATATATGGGAAGTTTAGCAAAAATTTAGTCATTGATAGAATGTATAAATCCAGAAATAGTTGGTGTCTCCTACATATTATTCTACCTTATAAAATTTATGTCATTGAAGCCCAAGTGTCTGAATTTCCAGAATTCATGCTTTGTGTCTCAGCATTGCCAACCCAATTCTAGATATTGTTATTTTAAAACTATGAATTGAAAAAGATGGTAACAGTGAACTAATAAACAGTCCTTTCCTTGAATCCTAGGCAATAGCTTATCTTTCACCTGAGGACCTCTTGAAAGGAGAAATCGAAGACTCCTTGGAAAAGGTGCAGGTTGCCATTAACATCTTAAAGAGTTTCAAACATTCTTTTTTCAACTATAGAAAACAATTGACAAGCTATTTCATGGGAAATAAAGATGTGAGAACTTGGGATTTCCCATCTCATCTGGTGTTTTGCAGATTTGACAAGTTCCTTGACCGTTTAATGAAAATAGAGGTATTTATTAATTGACTTTGTTTATTCATATTGTGGGTGAGGTCAAAAAACCAATAGCTTTCCACAGGATTCATGGACCAGCTTCTTCTATGTGATGGGAGGAGGGCTCCCTTCTTAGTCTCATGAGGAGCTTACAATGTCAGTGCTATAAAGATAGAAGAATGAATTTAAAAGATTTAATTTGGCTTTTATTCATTTTTCATTCTGTTATACCAATTATAAGTAAGTATTTTTATCTATTAGTCTTTTTAAAATTATAATTAGTTATATATGATAGTAGAATGCATTTTGACATATTGTACACAAATGGAGCACAACTTCTCATTCCTCTGGCTGTGCATGGTGCAGTCACTCCAGTAGTGTAATCACACATGTATATAGGGTAGTAATATCTGCCACTTTCTACTGTCCTTCCCATCCCTAAAACTCCACCCCTCACTCCCTTCTACACAAACCAAAGTTTCTTCATTCTTCCCTACCCACCCCCGTCCCGCTATGGATCAGCATTCACTTATCAGAAAAAACATTTGGCTTTTGTTTTTTTGAGATTGGCTTATTTCACTTGGCATGATATTCTCTAGTTCCATCAATTTACCTGCAAATGCCATAATTTCATTCTTCTTTATGACTGAGTAATATTCCATTGTGTCTAGGTACCACATTTTCTTTATCCATTCATCTGTTGAGGGGCATCTAGGTTGGTTCCATAGTTTAGCTATTGTGAATTGAGCTGCTTTTATGGTTTACTAGGCTCCTGAATGCTATGAATAAGGAAGTTGTAAAAGAATCCCTTTTCCCTGATATGTTCAAGAGGAAATATATAAAACATGGTTTAAATTAAGATTGCATACCTAAAAACCCATTTGATAATTTAAAATAATCACTATCTTCAGTATATGGAACTTACTGGGTAAGATATTTTTAAGTTTGGATTGAAAACATGGCCTTATTTTCAAAACTCTAATATTTTGGGGCTTTTATCATTGATATAAAGTTCACTGAATTTCTTTCAAAATTAGAGGTCTACATTTTGAAAAATTCTAATTTTTGCTTAGCCAGCCGGACCATCTCATAAAGTCACTTAAATACTTAAGTAAGAGCAACTTGCTCGTCCCTTTTGTAACAGTCTCTGGAGCTCTCTTCCAAAAAAGGGACCTGCTTCACTATAAAGTGTAGGTGCCTGAAAATGTGAGTTTTGGATATCTCCTGGGGATCCGGCTTATAATTAGGAGGGTATAAAATTATAGGAGTCACATGTCTAACCATGGTAAGTTAGGGGGTCCTTGTATTGTGAGATGCTTTTCAGCAAATATAAAAATGGGAATTTGATTTTAAAACTTAATAATCACTTGGTTCAATTGAATCAGGAACAGTTTCTAAGTGTCCGTGGACTCACTGATTCAGAATGTTTGAAAATGTTCTCAGTTTGAAACTTTTGTGTTTTTACAAAGGATGTATTTGTCACCATGTTGGAATTTGAAAAGCTGGAAAGACTGGAATTTGGCGGTACCAGGGGAACAATTTTAAATGAGCAAATCTGCAAGATGAGTGAAGAGTTTATAGAACTCTGTAAGGTCTTTAAACACAGCTCTTATGACCCGTCTGATTGCAACAACATGGTAATATTGTACCTTTGCATTTTCATTTCCTAGAATTCTATATTTTTAAAGCTGGAAAAGGAAGGAAGTTGCAGTGATAATAGGTACCATCTAGTCTGGCCCCTGTAAGGCCAAAGAGGTTAAATGACTTCCCTGAAGTCTCTTAGCTACTTGGTGGTGGGTCACAGATCAGAACTGAGGCCTTTGTAAATATGCTGGAACTGTTTCTGATATAACTAGACCTCAGTCTGGATTTGTTTCCTATGCATATTGAAAAGGAAATTTTCTATTGTAACTCGTTTTAGTCTCATTTTTTTTTTATGTCCATGTAATTTGTATGTTTTATTATAGTCTTTTCCCAAATCACTGAATATATTTTTGGTCTATTTATCCAATTTCACCCCTTTCATTGCATCTATTACTAACCTATATGTTGTCTCTTATAATGTTATTTAGAGCTATTTATAATTTTATATATTCAACCTCAGGAAATAGCAGAGACTCTCAGATTTAATCTGATTTAAATTGTGATTTAAGCTGCTTCTGTTCTCTGTTACCTGTGAGCATCCTGAAGCTCTAAGATAAAGATAGCATCGTTTTAGTGGTTTGCCAAAAACAGTGAAGCCTGAGTTTAAAAAAAATTAATTTGTTTTTTAAAATACAAAATATGAATTTATTCACTATTGTGTTTATATTTGGCAAAGCAATTGAATCTTTAAAATCTACAAATCTATGTTAGCTTTATAATGATGGCATTCAGGTAAGTGAATGGTAAGAGGACACTGCCATGTTGGTACCCTATAATTTGTGGATAAGTGGGAGAAGCCTACTGACATTCTGAGCCTGTCCTGATAGCCTGTGTGATGGCTGGCACTTGGAAGGCATTTAGTGAATGGGACTCTTCCAGGAGCCAGTGACTCTGTGCAGTCACAAGCATGTGGGTGTAGACAGTGCATTTCTTTTAACTCACCTATCTGCTTGCTATTTGTATCTTGGAGGCCTATTTTACTTCGCACATAAGTAAAAGGACAAGGCCTTTGATGTCTAGGTCTGGGTTGGAGACGTCAACCTTCCCTTAAAGTTCCCCTTCATCTCCTATCTTATTATCTTGCTCTAAGATATAGTCCAGAAGCTGCTTACTGTTCTTCATTCCTTAAAATTAACACAAGAATTAACTAAAATTTTACTTAACTGGTACACTTATGTTGAAGAAGACCTTTTTTTGGAAAGTGTCTCAATTATCACTACTGCCTCAAAATATTGCGTCTAGTATATATTTTTGCATGATAAGCTGTTCATTAGGTGTGTTTTATCTGAGTCCATTATACATTGATTTTATGGTGAAATTAGTAATTTTTTATGCATACATGTGGTACACATATGAAAGCATGCACCCCTACCTTTCCACTCCCAGTGCACACACCCTCATGCATCCTCCTCAGACCCCGTTGACTGTACACTCATGCTTACATAGCAGGATAGGTCATGATTGGCAGGCCATCTGCACTTTGGTACAGAAATGGTTTAAATGTATTCCATTAAATTAAAGAAATGATAACTAATTTACTTTCTGAAATGCTGTTTAGTTTTCTCTTCACCAATCTCAAGCCTGTTAATCAGGCTTTCAGTCTTAATTGGTGTGACAAAAGGTCTGCTGCTGATGGTCCATGTGCAGAATGTGGGGATTTTCTCAGTGTTAAATTTTGTATATGAGGTGTCTCCCTGAGCTCCTGTGTTATGCAGGAGAGTTTGGAGGTAACATGATTGCATCGTGAGCTGTAACCTAACCAGTCATCCTAGTTTGAATGAATTGGGTAGTAACTGAAGGCAGATGGGGTCTGGCTGGAGAAGGTGGGTCACTGGCCTATGCCCTAGAGGAGGTTTATCTTCTCTGTGGAACAACACCCCCCTCCCTACCCCACTTCCTGGCCATCATGAATGGAGCAGTGCTTCTCCATCACACCCTTCTGCCATCATGTTCTGCCCCATCTTGGGGCCCAGAGCAATGGAGTTGACCCACCATAGATTAAACCTCTGAAAATTGTGAGCCCCAAATAAATCTATCCCTGGTCCAAGTTGGTCTTGTTGAGTATTTTGGTCACTGACAATAAAATTAGCTAACAGATTTAGGCATTTAGATAAACATACTTTTTGTCTTCTCAATTATTAATACCAAATGGAAAGGTTACTTTAGGTATTAAGTAACTTTAGCCTTTCCCACTTGAGATCTAGACAATTGTGAGACTGGATTTCTTTGTTGAATATGTTTAACAGCTACTTTGAGATCATTAGACTCAGTAGCTGTTCTTTGCTGGCATTCTGCATTGTCACTTAAAAAAAATTTCTTGAATTACTAAGCAAGGATTGTGCTTGCTTCTTGAGGGGGAATCTCGTGATTCCATTTAATCTCTTACACAGAGCCAATTAATATTTACTGAGTGCTGGGCATTGTGCCAGAATCTTCACATACTTCCTGCTAAATTCTCACTATAACCCTGGGAGTGGGTTCCCAGGCAAATGAAGGTTGAGTAAATTACCTGACATTGCAGTTTCCAGGTGATGGAACAGAGATTCAAATCCAGAGCTCTCATCTTCAAGCCCTGTGTTCTTTTCTCCTAGCTTCAGTATTTATTTTCCTCCTTACATCCTCACTGAAACCAAGGGAATAGGTTAATTTTAAATACCTGTGTCCTGGGATGGAATGGTCCACGTTTCAGTGTCCATTTTCCTGCTAGTTTTCTAGGAGGGTTGTTCTGGTACCTAGCCTGCCATCGTATCGGGATCGAAGACACATTTTTAAAGGATTTGTGTAGTTTATCTGTACCAGGTTATATTCTGAATCCTAGAACTAATCAATTTTCCCATTCTTGTCTACTGAACTATTAATTCTTTTACTATTGCTGTATATAGTGTTTTCTGATTTATACGAATTTCTTTTAGTCATCTATAAGATTTTGATATTTTTTTTTTCAATGTGAAATTTAATGTTTAAAAACATTACTTTTGATTACTTTTGGGGGCATAGCACTTGACTAGCCTGTGTGAGGCACTGGGTTTGATCCTCAGCACCACATTAAAAAACAAACAAACAAAAACAAAGGCATCCTGTTCATTTAAAACTACAAAAAAAAAAAAAAACAAATAATACTTTTGGAAAGGTAATATTTACAAAAATGTTACCTGGCACCATTCTTACCTCTCAGTCTTTCCCCTTAGTTTTCCAATATTCCTTCCCAAAGGCATCTCTATTATGAATTTCTCACAAAATGTTCCAGAGAGATTTGATGGATATAATAATGTATATGTAGGTTTTGTTTGTTTTGTTTTTCTGGTTTTGCACAAATAGCTCCTTTACATATCATTTATACCTTTCAACATTTTAACACTTAATATATTTTGACAGTCATTCCCACTTCCCCACCCCCACTCCAGTACTAGGTATTGAACTTAGGGGGATATACCAGTGAGCAACATTCACAGCCCTTTTTATTTTTTATTTTGAGACAAGGTATCACTCAGTAGCCCGGAGAGCCTCAAAGTTTTGATCATCCTCCCTTAGCCATCCAAGTCAATGGGATTACAGGTGTGCACCACCACACCCAGGTTAGCAGACATTCTGTATCGCAACTATAGCATTGCTGCTTTTTAAAACAATTGCACATGATCTTGTTGATTCCATGTACTATAGTTTGTTATTTTAAAATGTTATTACAGTAGTTGATGTAATTATTTTAAAATTTAGTTAAAAACTTCTGCTTCTGGTAGAAGTGTACTTTTTCCTCCTCTTCCCACTAAATACAACCAAAATACTGATCTTTATATTAAAAAAAAAAAAAAAAGGCCAGTATTTTTACTTTGAAAAGTGAAAAGGCAACAAACTGGCTAAGGATGTTAGCACTCAAGAAACAACACGGTGATGAGTTTGCTGGGTTTTCTTGTTGCCCAGACTTGGAGCTGAATACACTGGCAACCTACAAATACTAGTGGGCACAAATCAAGAAAAATCCAGTAAGACTATTTTTTTATATATATTTTCTAACTGAAGGACTAAGAAGGGAGCCACCTACTAAAACAGAAAACTTAGACTGCAATTTCTCCAGTCTTGCCAAAACCACAGAAGAAACTGCCCCACTACTACCCCTGCCAGGAAAGGCTATGTGGAGAGCCTTGAGATATAGCAATCAGTATTAAAGTGCTTCAGCCCCTGCTGAGAGGTATTAGAAACAGGCAAGGAGGAGCCAGATTTTCATCTTTCCTGGCCAGGGATGAGCACTACTCTGTGGTGTCCAAGGAGTCCACATGGGAATTCTGAATCATCTTTCTCCCCCTTTTCATTCCACTGGGCTTACGTCAGAGAAAGCCTGATATAGAGTCAGGACTTTTACTGTGGCAAAATAGTAACAATACTATGTGCACCATGGTGTTAGTAGAGATTACGTAGGAGCTAGACCTCTCACCCCAGCCTAGCTAAGCAAGGGGTCTCCCTACCCTTGGGCATAAATAGATTCTGAATGGAGAACATCAACTTCTCTCTCTACCTGACAGTAATGAGCCTAAAATAGCATTAGAAAGTCAGCACAAGCAGGGTCTAAGGGGCAGGGTTGTGGCTCAGGGTTAGTGTGCTTGCTGTGCATATGTGAAGCACTGGGTTTAATCTCTGGCACCACATAAAAAAAAATAAAAGTTTTGTGTTCATCTACAACTAAAATTTTTTTTTCAAAAAAATCTTTTAAAAATGTCTAAGATCCAGTCTCATAGCAATTTGAAAATGTCCAGACGTCAATTGAATATTGCTTTTTATATAGTAAACCAAGATCTCAATTGAATGACAGACAACCAGTTGATGCCAGCACCAAGAAAATGGAGATGTAGAGATTATCTGACAAAGATTTTTAGATTGCCCCTGCTAAATGTGCTTTAATAAACAATTATGAACATGTTTGAAACAAATGAAAAAAAATAGCCTCAGGAAGTATGAATTTTTGAAAAACAATAACAAAATTATTTGCCTAATTGGGGTCCCTTGAGATTTGATGAAAGTTTTATGATTTTTTAATTTCTACAAAGCACATCATTGAGATTTTGATAGGGGTTATATTGATTCATATTAGCTTTTTTGTTGAAAGCTACCTGAGAAAAACGACTTGGGAAGAAAGGTTCATTTTGGCTCATGGTTTCAGAGGTTTTCTGTCCGTGCTTACTAGGCTCTCTGGATTCTGGGCCTGTAGTGAGGCAGAACATCATGGCAGGGAGGGTGTGGTGAAGCAAAGCTGCTCATCTCCCGATGGTCAGGAAGCAGAAGAGGCCAGGGATAAGATATAGTTCCCAAGGGAAATCTCCACTTTCCAGGACCCACTCCCTTCAACTAGCTTCCACCGCTAACAGTTCCCACCACCTCCCAATACATTCAACCATCAGTGGGTTAACCCCTCAATGAAATCAGAGCCTCATGATCCAATTACTACCCAAAGCACCACCTCTGAACATAACTACATTGGGGACCAAGCCTTTAACACACGAGCCTTTGAGTGATATTTCATATCTAAACTACAGGTAACTCAATAGATTGCTTTGGATAATATCTTAATGATATTCTTCTGGTCTGTAAATGGATGTCTTTCTACCACTTATACCTTCTTTAACTTCTTGTAGCAATTATTTTGCAGTTTTTGGTGTTCAAATCTTTTGTCTCATTGGTTAAATTCATTCTCAACTACTGTATTCTTTTTAAAGCTATTGTAAATGTAATTATATTCTCTTTTCACTAGGGATTGAACCAGGGCCTTATACATGCTAGGCAAGCATTCTATCACTCAACTTCATCCCCAGTATTATTTTTAAAGTTTTATTTTGAAGCATGGTCTTGAAAAATGGATGAGGATGGCCTTGAGCTTGTGATGCTCCTGCCTTTGCCTCTCCTGGAGCTGGGATTGCAGATGGTGCACCCTTGGAATTGCCCAGTTTGGAATTGTTAATATCCTTTTTGGATTGTTCATTGTTAGTATATGTGTTTTAGTTGGTTTTCCCACTAAAAGTCGGTTTTTCCATTACCAAAAGGCCCGACAAGAACAATTTTAAGGAGGAAAATTTATTTGGGGCTCACAGCTTCAGAGGTTTCAGTCATAGATAGCTGACTCCATTCCTTGGGTCCCAAAGTGTGGCAGATCATCGTGGCAGAAGGATGTAATGGAGAAAAGTGTCTCCAGATATCACACCAGGAAGCAGAGAGTTTCCTTAAACAAGGACAAAATATATACCCCAAAGGCACACCTTTGAACCCACTTCTTGTAAACACATTGCATGTGGGAAAGCAAATGTCTTTGAGGTAATTTCTGTCCTTTGTGTATATAGTCCCCAAGGGAAATCTCCTCTTTCCAGGACTCCCTTCAACTAGCTTCCACTGATAACAATTCCCACCACTTCCCAATAGACCATTCACCTATGAAGTCATCAGTGGGTTAACTCATCAATGAAATCAGAGCCTTCAGAAGGAAGATTACTGGGTTACATAGTAGTTCTACTCTTTATTTTCTTAGGAACCTCCGTATTGTTTTTCATAATGGTGATACCAATCAATAGGCCCACCAATATAAAAAGAATTGTACATGTCCAATGGGTATTTATTCTAGGAATGTAGGGCCATTTCATTCCTTAATTTGATTTGAAATCAATATTTATAGCTTTCAGCATAATTTCTATATTAATAGGCCAAAAAAGGAAATTCCTGTCATCATGTTAATACAGAAAACAAATTTGAACAAATTCAACACCCATTCATGACCAAAAAAAAAAAAAACCCAAAAAATAAAAAACAAAAAATACAGAACTTCCACAACTTGATTGAAAAAAAAAATTTTGCAAAAACTTAAAGGACTTTTCTAACAGTGGAAACTTAATCCCAAGTCCAGAACACAAAGCATATAAGCTGCCTACTTATCATCCCACTGAGATATTTAGTAGATATATCAAAATTAACAAGTTAAAAGCTAAATTCTTGCTTTACCCATCCCCAAACCTACTTTATTTGTGTGTTTTACTGGGAATTGAACCCAGGGTAGGGGAACCTTACTCCTGATCACTTTTGCTAATGTTTTGAGGACTATATTGAAAAGGAATAGTGAGTGAACAGACTTGTCTTGTTTCTGATTTTAGAATAAATGATTTTAGTTTTTCTCTAGCTAGTATGATTTTGGTTTTGGATTTGTCATAAATGGCCTTTGTAATGTTGAGGTAAATTCGTTCAGTCCCTAATTTTCCCAGCATTTTTAATATTTTTAATATGAACCAGTGCTAGACAAAGGCGTTTTCTGAACCTATGAGATGATCATGTGATTTTTGTTCTCAATTCTATTTAAGTGATGAATTACATTTCTTGATTTATGTATGTTCAACCAACTTTGCATCCAGTTATATTGATTCGTATTAGCTTTCTGTTGTAAGCTCGGTCCATGGCCTTGTATTTGCCATCTTCTGGCCTCAGCTTTCTGAGTTGTGGGATAACAGGTGTCTGCCACTGGCTCCAAATCCACTCTTGTCTGGATTCTCCACAAAACTTGGAGTCATCCATAAATCCCACTCATTTCCTCACAAAAGTGCCAAGTTCTTTCACATATACCCTGAAACCATATCCATAATTCACTGGCTTTTGCACTTGGCTGTCCAGGATGCATTGGTCTCTTCTCCACACCACAGCTTGAGAGCCTTTTACATGCTAAGTTAAATCATGGCTTTCCTCTAATTAAAACCCTTCAATAGCTTCCGATGATGCTAATAAAGTCAACTTTGTAGTTTTCAAAATATGGAAACGTTTTTATAATGATTCCTAAATAATACTAGGTCATCATTTATTCTCCAGAAACATATATTGAGAAACAGCTATGAGCTGGGAACCTCATGAAATATTGGTACCATAATTGAAAAAATAAATCTGGCTATTAGGCTTATAGATTTAAAATTCAGGGTGTGCTTGGTGCTAGGGTATGAAAAGTGTAGGGCTGTGAGAACATTTGCAAGGGGTTCTTTTCCAGATATGAAAATAAATCAAGACCTGTAACATAAATAGAAATGAATCAAGTGAGGAGTTGGTGAGAGGTGGGGGCTGGGAGAAGAGAGATGATAGGTGTTGCCAGCTCCTAGAGTATAAAATTTGGAGAAGTGGCAGAATACTTAGGCACAGTGATTAAGTAAGGTTCAGACAGGGTTACGCTCACTTTTGGGTTTTAACTTAGGAAATTCAGAATTCTGAGGTGAGATTACAAATTAAAGTATTATGAATAGGAGTGACATAAGATTTCTATTTTAGAAAGACTATTAAGGTTGTGGTTTGGTGGATGAATCAGACAAGACTGTTGGCAAAGAGTAGTTAAGAGAGTGGCTAACATTCTTCTAACTGTTCAGATGAATAGTGGTGGTTATCAGGCCAGGGTCATGTCTGGGGAGATGGAAAACAAGGACCAAGTCAAGATGACAGAAGAGAAGATGGGCAGCATTTGCCAGAGAGAGAGAGAGAGTCTAAGGAGTTACCCAAGTTTCTACTAGGGTGTGTAAAAAATCAGAACAGCTTTATAGATAAGACAATGAGTTCACTTTGTGCAAGATAAGCTTGAAATCCCAGCAGGACTTCCTGAGAGAGAGAGAGAAGGGGGTCCTGTCTGCAGTTCTAAATTTGGTTTCAGGAATGCACAAGTAAGGAGGAGAGATCTGGGATGGAGCTTAACATTTTTTTTCCTTCTGAAGTTGTTGCTGATCTCTAAGTGTTGGATAATATTTGAGGATTATAAATTGTATGCCCTGTGTTAATATACCAAGAAGCTGGACATGTCAGGCTTGTTAAAACTTGTTGGGAAGTTGTGTTTACTTTTAAGTCAGTGATCCTTGAATGGAGAGACTGCTTGGCTATAATTCAGGAGAAATAGAGACTTCCTGTTGGTGCTAAATATAACTGGTGTACAACATACAGTGTTCTAGAACTCTGCCATTGTGCACTGTTTTCCAGTGTGTGTGGAATTCAGCGTCACATGCTATCTTGGTCTGTTCAGGTTATTACAACAAAACAGTGTAAATCCAGTGTCTCATAAACATGATAAATTCAATTTTCATGCCTCTGGAGGTTGGCAAGTTCAAGATCAAGGTTACAGCAGATTTGGTGTGTGGCAAAGGCTGCCTCAGGTTCTTAGAGCCTTTTTGCTGTGCTCTCAACTGGTGGGTGGGCCCAGGGGTCTCTGCAAGGCATCTGAATGCAGGTAATAGTCCCTTTCATTTAGAAGTGCTCTGCCCTCATTTCCTAATTTCCTCCCAGAGGCCCTACTTCCTAATATGTTAGGATTTCAACATAGGAATTTGGAGGTAGGAGTTCATAGACAATCACAAGTGTATTCCTCCATAGAAACAGCATCATAGTTGAGAGTCGGGCTCAGGACCCAGACCACCTGGCTTTAATTCTGGTCCTGTTATTTACTATAAAGTGGCAACTCCTTTTTTTTTTTAAATTTTGTTGTTGATGGACTTTTATTTTATTTATTTATATGTGGTGCTGAGAATTGAACCCAGTGCCTCGAACATGCTAGGCAAGTGCTCCACCCCTCGGCTACAACTCCAACCCTGTGATTCTTCCTTTATACACACCCTAGTACAAACCTGGGTCACTCCTTCTACTCCTGTCTCTGGCAAGTGCTATCCATCTTACCTCTGTCTCTTGAACAGGTTCCTATTTTCCATCTCCTTGGACATGACCTTGGTCTGGTTCTTTTGCAAATTATTTAACTTCTCTGAATTTGTCACTTTTAAAATGGAAAAAAAAAATTGCCTTTGACATAATGTTGTGTGAATCAAGTTAATGATAAGAAGCATTAACAGAACTAAATAAATGTTGTCATCATGATTATTAGTGACTGTTAACAATTAGAGGTGCAGTTTATGTGGCAACAAAGGCCTTTGTTAATTCAAGTTAGTAGCAGGTGCTTCAGAGGACCCTGACTGGGATGGCCCCAGAGTTTCTGCATTCCTCGGACAGCTTTGCAGAAGATGGAATTGCAGTGCTCTGAGGATGCTAGTTATTCTCTCAACACTTCCTTCCTTCTAGTTATGGGAGTGAGTGGTTTCATATTATGAAACTGGGAGTTTGCTGCACATGAATAAGAAACTGAAAAGAAGCAATATTTGTTTCTCCTGTATCACTAATGTTTTCTCACAGACCTGTGGATTTTTAGTGCTCACCTGAATAAATAGCATTTCCATGTAGGTTTTCTGCTCTGAAAAACTACCAAAAATATTCCCACTTAAACTTGTCAATGGACTAAAGTTGTAATGAGGCTAGGTTCCTCCTCCTCCTCCTCCTCCTTTTCTTTCTGTTCAGAAAGCTTTACTTTTTGTTAATGATCAAAATGTGTTGGGGGAAGTGAGACACATGGATGCTTATGTGTGGGTGTGGACTGAAGTTTTGGGACTGGGGTCTGAGCCAGGGAAAAGGGCTGTGGATGTGGAGACAACACTGAGCAGTCAGTGTCCCCAGCAGGCAGCCATTCATTCAGTCACAACTGTTCATTGATCTTCTTTGGGATCCTGTTATGAAAAATAAATTCAGAAAGTTAGGCTAGAGGTTTGGTGTGGTGGCACATGCCTATAATCCCAGTGGCTTGGGAGGCTGAGACAGGAAGGATCGCAAGTTCAAAGCCAGCCTCAGCCATGGTGAGGCGCTAAGCAACTCAGTGAGACCCTGTTTCTAAATAAAACAAAAAAAATTGGGCTGGGGATGTGGCTCAATGGTCAAGCATCCCTGAGTTCAATCCCTGGTACCAAAATCAAAAAACAAGCCTGACCTAATTTTGAGGGTTTATGTGATTGTTATTTTCACTGTTGGATTCTTTCCTGTAGATGAATATTTGACTTTGACTTTCACAGGAGTTTGAACATGATTATGCTGCATTTAAATCCCAAACTTTGGATTTTGACAGAAGGCTCGGGACAGTTCTTTGTGAAGGTTTCTGTAACTGCAATGGTTTGGAAGCTGCATTTAAGGTGAGTTTGGAGGAAGTTAATGTGACAGTGTTTTACTACTGAATAATTTGGACTGTTAGATGCCAGGCATGAGTACACTATTCTCTGAATAAGGTGAAGTATTAGGTAGCTTAGTTGTATTCCCTAAAAATTCCATGAAAAATTCACACCAAAAAATAAACTTTGAATAATGCACTAATGAATAATGAAGTTTAGTTTGACAAGGTCATTTTTAGGATGTTTAACTATTGATTTTTCTCTGGCATTCACAACATTTTAGTGCTCATTACCTTTGGAATAAGCTTGGCCTGGCCAATGAAATATTGATTCAACATTAAGCCTCAGTGAAAAGTGAAAAATGCCTGTTAATTCAGGAATTTTTTTCTTTCCCATTGTTTACATATGTTAGGTTCGCCTGCCTGCTTTATTACTCTGACTGAAACAAATAGCCCTTTATACACTGTATTTCATCAGGTGTAAGACATTATCGATTATCAGATACATCATTATTTATGTGTCAATCAGGAAAAAATGTAGCCAAATAATTGAGATTCCATTGACTCTATAATGCATTCAATTTCAGAGGTGTTAAAACATGAAAGAATCTTGTCATAGAACTGATGAGATGTGTATTCAGAATTGCATAAAACAAAAGCATCTGGATAGCTCCCCCACATTAAAGGCTTGTAGGGATGCCAGGTGAGAGGTGCTTTTCAAAGAAGAGACCTTCACGTCAAGTGCAAATTCATCATCAGGTGACATTTCAAAAAGAAACTGAATGTTTGATAGCCAAAGAAACACAGCTGGGTTCATGGGTACCATTTGTTGAGAATAACAGTGCAAAACAATACAGCAGACAAATTATTTTTAGAAGAGATTGACTTTGACTTTCAAATTCAAATGAATTGGCCATATATAGTGGTGCACCCCCTCCCCATGTCCTTGTCCACAATGGAGCATTTAAACATGGAGAATTCATGAGGATCAGATGGTACTTTGTTTATTAAAAAAACAACAACAAAAAACTCTTGGGTGAAAAGGAGATGCTCTTGGCTAAAACATATAGCCTTATTATAAAATGACCTATAATCTTATCTCTCAGGTACGATGACTATTATATGTAACACTCACTGTTTGACTCAGTGTACATATATTTTTCTCTTGGACAAAGATGACAACATATTCTGATCCTCTTTTGTAACCTTTCCCACTTAGCCAAGAGTCATGAATATTTTTCTTGCTTTTATATCAAAATTTGACCATATTATTTTTTAACATTTGTGTACTCGTCTATCATATTCATATTACTTGAAACTCATGTCTGTTGTAAAATAACTGGAAGAATGGAGAGTAAAATCTCAGTCACCTTCCGTTTCTAATTCAAGTCTTCTTGCCCTTCTACAGAGTCTATAAAAGTACATGCCACTTGATTGTTTCTAAAAATTTTATCCCTTACCTTGTCACCATGTGGTTTTTTAAAAAAACTTTCTCTATATTTGTACCTTGTCTACCGAAAAACTTATGTTTTGGAATCCTACCTTTATGAACTTTGCAATGGGGGATCAGCTTCCAGTTTTTGTGAGGTTTAGGGAGGCTTTTGCAGGGCCTCATAGACAACAGGCACTCACTCACTGCTTGAGACCAATTGGATTAACTGGTAATTTGAGTATTAGAATGTCACACTGATGAGAGTGAGCTGCTGAAAGAGGAATGGCAGGGGAAAAAATTACAGGGTTGTATATTTTAAGGAAAGGGGAATTTTAACCATTGCTGCTAGTTGAGGAACTCTATCGTTGGTCCCAGTGAATAAATATTTGTAGGCTGCTTTCTGAAGATGGCAATGTAATGCCTACTCTGGATGAAGGCATGGCCCACAAAGGGAACCAAACACCATTCACCTCTGGTATGAAATTGTAGTGCTTCAAAATCCAGAGTACTCACACTCAATAAAACAAGAAAGCATGAATACATACTTCTAAAATTTGCATGAAGATAAAATGATTAAATATACCTAATCTCAAGTCTGAAAATACTCCAGAATCCAAAACTTTTTGAGCTGTAACATGATACCACTGGTGGAAAATTCCTACACTATGTATGAAACTACTAAAAATATTATATAAGATTACCTTGGGCTATGTATGTAAGGCATATAGGAAACATAAATGAATTTTGGATTTGAACTTCATCCCCAAGATCTCTCTTTATATATGTGGAAGTATTTCCAAACTGAAAAATGTCTGAAATTCCAAACACTGCTGGTTCCAAGCATCTCAGATAAGTGATACTCAACTTGTATTTGAAAGCTAGAAAACTATGAAGTGTGTATGGTTGAGGGGTCCACAGGTTTTTAAAAAATATTTGAAAGAGGCAAACCTAGGGAAACATAAATATGTTCTAGTTTGGACAGCAAGAACATTGTTGTGAGAAGCTGTATTACAATATTAATCTGGGGAGTAGAAGAAACTTAAGGTAAGCCTCATGAATCTTAAGTGGAATATTTCAGGGGAGAAATGTAGGAATCCATTTTTAACCCTTTGAGGTCATTGTGAAGGAAGCATCTATATTCTTCTTAAAATAAGTCTTAGTTCTGTGAGAAGGAAGCAAGAGGTTCCAGAACAATGACCAATATCTCTAATGAACATAGATGCAAAAATCCTCAATAAAATCCTGGCGAATCGAATACAAAAGCATATCAAAAAAATAGTGCACCCTGATCAAGTAGGATTCATCCCTGGGATGCAAGGTTAGTTCAATATACGGAAATCAATAAATATTATTCACCACATCAATAGACTTAAAGATAAGAACCATATGATCATCTCGATAGATGCAGAAAAAGCATTCGACAAAGTACAGCATCCTTTTATGTTCAAAACACTAGAAAAACTGGGGATAACAGGAACTTACCTCAACATTGTAAAAGCTATATATGCTAAGCCTCAGGCTAGCATCATTCTAAATGGAGAAAAACTGAAGGCATTCCCGCTAAAATCTGGAACAAGACAGGGATGCCCTCTCACCACTTCTATTTAATTTAGTCCTTGAAATACTAGCCAGAGCAATTAGACAGACAAAAGAGATTAAAGGCATAAAAATAGGAAAAGAAGAACTTAAAATATCACTATTTGCGGATGATATGATCCTATACCTAGAAGACCCAAAAGGGTCTACAAAGAAACTACTAGAACTAATAAATGAATTCAGCAAAGTGGCAGGATATAAAATCAACATGCATAAATCAAAGGCATTCCTGTATATCAGCAACAAAACTTCTGAAATGGAAATGAGGAAAACCACCCCATTCACAATATCCTCAAAAAAAATTAAATACTTGGGAATCAACCTAACAAAAGAGGTGAAAGATTTATACAATGAAAACTACAGAACCCTAAAGAGAGAGAGAAGATCTTAGAAGATGGAAAAATGTACCTTGTTCATGGATAGGCAGAACCAACATCATCAAAATGGCAATATTACCCAAAGTTCTCTACAGGTTTAATGCAATGCCAATCAAAATCCCAATGGCATTTCTTGTAGAAATAGACAAAGCTATCATGAAATTCATATGGAAAAACAAAAGACCCAGAATAGCCAAAGCAATTCTAAGCAGGAAGTGTGAATCAGGCGGTATAGCGATACCAGAGTTCAAACTATATTACAGAGCAATAGTGACAAAAACAGCATGGTACTGGTACCAAAACAGGCAGGTGGACCAATGGTACAGAATAGAGGACACAGACCAATCCACAAAATTACAACTTATATTTGATAAAGGAGCTAAAAGCATGCAATGGAGAAAGGATAGCATCTTCAACAAATGGTTCTGGGAAAACTGGAAATCCATATGCAACAAGATGAAGCTGAACCCCTTTCTCTCGCCATGCACAAAAGTTAATTCAAAATGGATCAAGGAGCTAGATATCAAATTAGAGACTCTGCGCCCGATAGAAGAAAAAGTTGGCTCCGATCTACATATTGTGGGGTCGGGTTCCAAATTCCTTAATAGGACGCCCATAGCCCAAGAGTTATATACAAGAATCAACAAATGGGACTTAAACTAAAAAGTTTTTTCTCAGCAAGAGAAACAATAAGAGAGGTAAACAGGGAACCTACATCCTGGGAACAAATTTTTACTCCTCACACTTCAGATAGAGCCCTAATATCCAGAATATACAAAGAACTCAAAAAATTAAACAAGATAACAAACAACCCTATCAACAAATGGGCCAAGGACCTGAACAGACACTTCTCAGAGGAGGACATACAATCAATAAGTATATGAAAAAATGCTCACCATCTCTAGCAGTCAGAGAAATGCAAATCAAAACCACCCTAAGATACCATCTCACTCCAGTAAGATTGGCAGCCATTATGAAGTCAACTAACAATAAGTGCTGGCGAGGATGTGGGGAAAAAGGTACACTTGTACATTGCTGGTGGGACTGCAAATTGGTGCGGCCAATATGGAAAGCAGTATGGAGATTCCTAGGAAAGCTGGGAGTGGAACCACCATTTGACCCAGCTATCGCCCTTCTCGGTCTATTCCCTGAGGACCTTAAAAGAGCATACTATAGGGATACTGCCACATCAATGATCATAGCAGCACAATTCACAATAGCTAGACTTTGGAATTGACCTAAATGCCCTTCAATAGATGAATGGATTAAAAACTGTGGCATTTATACACCATGGAGTATTACGCAGCACTAAAAAATGACAAAATCATGGATTTTGCAGGGAAATGGATGGCATTAGAGCAGATAATGCTAAGTTAAGCTAGCCAATCCTTAAAACAAATGCCAAATGTCTTCTTTGATATAAAGAGAGCAACTAAGGTCAGAACACGGAAGAAGAGCATGAGGAAAAGACTAACATTAAACAGAGACAAGTGGGGTGGGAGAAAGGGAGAGAGAAGGGAAACTGTATGGAAATGGAAGAAGACCCTCATTGTTACACAAAATTACATATAAGAGTTTGTGAGGGGAAAGGGGGGAAAAACAAGGGAGAGAATTAAACAACAGCAGATGGGGTAGAGAGGGAAAATGAGAGGGAAGGGGAGGGGGGATAGTAGGGGATAGGAAAGGTAGCAAAATACAACAGTCATTAATATGGTATTATGCAAAAATGTGGATGTGTAACCAATGTGATTCTGCAACTTGTATTTGGAGTAAAAAATGGGAGTTCATAACCCACTTGAATCAAATGTATGGAAGATGATATGTCATGAGCTTTGTAATGTTTTGAACAACCAATAAAAAAAATAAGAGCATTTAAAAAATTTTTTTTATGGTGCTAGGGATTGAACCCAGGGCCTGTGCATGAGAGGCAGGCATACTACCTACTGAGCTATATCCCCAGCCCATAACAGCATTTTTAAGGGCCCAATGTATAGCAAGCATCTGGCACATAGCATGATATAAACACTGATTCCTTAAAATATACACCCGAAAATCCTCATGAGCAGTAAACAAGATGGGATCAAGGGATCCAAGGTTTGACTTACTTAGCTTTGTGGAAGCCAGTGGTAAATGTTAGTTTGACACCTAGGGCAGGCAGTTCATTGAGCAAGAGGACCTGTGGACCTTCACTTCTGCTTTGCTGGTAATGTGATCCTGATCATTCCCTGTTTCTGTCCCCTTCATTTCACTTCTCTGCTTGCTGATAGTTTCTACTCACTTGTAACTTTAGCCAGCATGGATTCAGTGCTGACTTTGAATAAACAGAGAATCTGATTAGCTCAAGGCATTGGTTTGAGCCAGGACATTTATGTCAAAGGAGTTATCCACTTGTGGAGTGGTTGTTTGGGACCAATGACCACTGCTATCCCAGGTTGCTGTCAGGGGTGGCTAGATCTTGTGGGTACACAGAGGCAATGGGAAGAACAGTTGGTGTAAGTGGTACACTTGGTGTAATTACTGGTGGTGAAATCAGGAAGTCGTCCTCATGGATATGGGATTCTTATATCTAAAGAATACTATGTTGGGGAAGAACAAATAACATAATTATCACATTTGCTTCTATTCTTACATACACAGTATTTTCAAAAATGTTCCCTGATGCCCAATAGGCAGTAGTATTAGCTGTGAGCAGGAACTTCTTACAGATGGGCTATTTCTGACCCCTCTCAGTTTCCAGTGAGAGAGAAGAATTACATCTAGAATTTGATCTGTTGAATGTAATGCCATTTAGAAACAACATATTGGGCTGGGGATGTGGCTCAAGCGGAAGCGCGATCGCCTGGCACGCGTGCAGCCCAGGTTCGATCCTCAGCACCACATACCAACAAAGATGTTGTGTCCGCCCAGAACTAAAAACTAAATATTAAAAATTCTCTCTCTCTCTCCTCTCTCACTCTCTCTTTAAAAAAAAAACATATTGAGGCAATGCAGGATTCTAGATCTTTCTTCTATTTCGTCATAGCAAAGGTTTAGTGGGGGAAACTGAGCTGAATATTTGTATTAAAAACTCACAGTTCTTAACCTTTCTTTAACTTTGATTTTTCTAGCTTTTGACTATATTTGGGAATTTTCTAGAGAAACCAGTTGTCATGGAAATTTTCAGCCCACATTACAGCACACTAGTGAACATGTTGAATACAGAGTTGGATACGTGTAAGCAGTTATATAATGAACACATGGAACAGGTAAGTGGTGCTGAGGTTGATCATATTCACAGTATCATTTTTGTAGGTAATGGCCTAGATCTCTATATTTCATTATATCTAAAGATTAGATATAGGAACTAAATTTTTTTAAAAAAATTTATTTAACTGGTTTCATATGGAGATGGAGAACTTGCTTTAGGACCATAATTCTTCTAATCAAGTTATGAAACACTTTATTTTTTATTTTTTGTAATACTAGGGATTGAACCCAAAGGCACTGAATCCATGCTGGCTAAAGTTACAAGTGAGTAGAAACTATTAGCAAGCAGAGAAGCGAAGTGAAAGGGGAAAGAAACAGGGACT